>NC_056728.1:1753558055-1753563055 GCF_019279795.1 Protopterus annectens | reverse complement strand
CCTCTCAATCCACTAGGTGGGGGACGGAGGGAGGGACGCAAGAAAGAAGGCAAGATGAAGACAACTAACATGGAACATTATGGTAGGTACATAACTTCTTAATGTTAAGTTATCTATCTCGCCTTCATTCTTGCTGTGTGGGACAGCGTCCCTAGCACCTAACACCCTGGGTGGCTCAGTGGAACAGACTCTTCAGAACAGTGGAACCAAAGTCAGCTCTGCTCCCGGAGACCATATCCACCTTGTAATAAGAAATAAAGGTATGAGGGTTTGCCCACGTGGCAGCTGCACAGATGGAATCCATGGGCAACCTAGACTGAAAGGCTACAGAGGTGACTAACGCCCTAGCAGAATGACCTTTCAGTTTAATTGGTAACTCTTTGTTCCTTGACTGATAAATAAAAGTAATAGTGTGGGACAACCATCTGGATAAGGTCACCTTGGAAACTGGGAGACCTTGTTTGTTTAAGGCATAAGAAAGGAATAATTGGTCTGACTTTCTTCTTTCTTTAGTTCTGTGCAGGTAAAAACACAATTGTCTATGAACGTCCAATTGGTAAAGTTTGTACTCTGCCTTGTTGCTATGATTTGGGAAGAACACAGGGAGATCTATAGATTGGTTTAAATTATTTTCTAAACAGACTTTAGGAAGAAATGAAGGATTAGTCCTCAGAGCAACTCTGTTCTTGTGAAACACCAGGTAGGGAGGACGAACACATAGTGCCTGAAGTTCTGAGACATGCCTAGCTGAAGTGATAGCTACCAGAAAGAGTGTCTTCCAAGATAGAAACTTGATGGAGCAGGAAGCTGCTGGTTCAAAAGGGGGCAGAATTAAGGAAGTCAGGACTAAATTAAGGTCCCAAGGGGGAGGGTGATCTCTCACTGGAGGTCTAAGAAGAGATGTTCCTCTCAAAAAAGCTTTACAGAGCTTATGAGACATAATGTTAGAATTTGACCAATATGAAAATTAGAAATGGCCACTAATTGTACCCTAATCGTAGCGGAAGTGGCCCTGGAGTGAAACAGTTGTGCCAGGAATTCCAGAATTTTGTGGATTGGGGCTGAGAAGGGATCCACATTCCTAGACTCTGCCCAACAAGAAAAACGTTTCCATTTGCTAGCAAAAGTTTTTCTCATTGTAGACTTATGAGAGGAGACAATAATCTCACGGACTGCTGGGGAAATGCTGGGAAGTCTGGCTAAGGTTGGAAGTGGAGCAACCAAGCTGTGAGCTGGAGAGTTTGGAGGGATTGATGCAACCTGCCTGATTGATGAATCAGGAGATCCGGAATTGGGTCCAGAGTGCAGGGCTGATTGAGAAGGTAATGGTGCAGGAATGGGAACCATATCTGTCGAGGCCAGTAGGGAGCAATGAATATCATTTTGCAACCCAATGATGTTGCTTTCTGTATGAGTTTCGGTATCAGGGGAAAAGGAGTCCTGGAGGCCAATCGTGGACTAGAGCATTTCTGGGTATGTGACCTGGAAGCAGAAGAAGGGAGAAGTAGTTGCTGCATTTGCTGTTGAAGGGGGTGGAAAAAAGATCACAGCAAGGCTGTCCCCATTTGCGGAAAATACGATCCGCAACTTCCTGTTTCAGAGACCACTCGTGAGGCATGAGGATAGCTCTGCTGAGCCCATCCGCTATGCTGTTGGATCTCCCAGGGACATGCATCGCAATCAGAAAATGGTGGGAGGAAATCACCCACTGCCAAAGTCTGAGTGCATCTCGACACAGGGGGTAGGATCTGGTTCCGCCCTGCTTGTTGATGTACCACACTATTGACATGTTGTCTGTTTGAATTGCAATGGTCCCGAAAGGAAGACAGTCTTGAAGAGCTTGCAATGCTAGGAGCACTGCTCTCATTTCTAGGACATTTATGTGCAAATGGTACTCGTGAGGTTGCCAAGTGCCTTGGACTGTCCTGCCCAGATAATGCCCCCCCACCCTATCAGGGAGTCGTCTGTCGTCACTGTGGCTACCGGAGAGGGTTGTATGAAAGGTCTGCCCTGAGTAACTAATGGAGAGACCATCCACCAAGAAAGGTGTCTTTTGCATGCCTCCGTGCTCAGGATCATGTGAGACATGGGTAGCTCTTGGAAAGACCACTGTGTGAAAAGAAGCCACTGAAGAATTCTCATGTTGAAGCACACTAGTGGGATTAGAAGAATGGCAGCTGCCATGGAGCTCAGAGTTTGAAGGACATGCCTGACTTGGATACTTTTGCTCTGCATTAGAATTTGGACTTGTTGACAAATTGTGGATACTCTTTCTAGTGGTAACCTTGCGAACATATCCCTTGTATTTAAGTCTGCTCCTATGTAAGTGATAGATTGACAGGGCAACAAGGCAGATTTTTTTGAAATTTATTGTAATACCTAGCTGGGTGCAGGATGTGATTGTATAATCCCGTGCTTGTAGGAGTTGATGCCTGGTGGTAGCAGTGAGGAGCCAGTCGTCTAGATATGGAAACACCTGGAATCCTTGATGTCTCAGGTGAGCCGTGACCACTGCCATACATTTGAACACCCTGGGGGCTGTGGTGAGACCAAAGGGCAGAGCTCTGAAATGGTAATAACTGGCCCCCACCCGAAAGTGAAGAAATTTCCTGGAGTGTATGGTAGTACACGTCCTGAAGATCTACTGAGTAACATCCAATTGTCCTGACCCAGGAAGGGTAGAATGGACTGTAGCGTAACCATCCAAAACTTTGTTCTTTGTACAGATTTGTTTAGTCTGCTGAGATCCAGAATCGGTCTCCAGTCCCCTGTCTTTTTTGGTACCAAAAAGAACCTTGAGTAAGTTCCGGATTCATGCTGGTCTGCGGGGACTTCCTGGATGGCTCTTTTTTCTAGCAGTTTTGAAACTTCTATTACTGCTTGCTCCTCCAGATTGGGTGGAATATCTGGAAGGATTTTCTTTGACTGTAAGGGGGGTTGATGAAGGGAATTTTGTAACCTCCGGATATAATGGTCCATATCCATCTGTCTTTTGTAAAATTTTGCCAGGCTTTTGGGTACAGTGAAAGTTTTCCCCCGACTGTCTCCAGAGGTGAGCAGCCGGGCAACCCTTCAGGGATGCTGGAAGGGCTTATCAGAGAAAGATTCTCTGTTGCCCTGGTTCTGCGGACCCCTCTGCCACGAGGGTGGTGTCTATTATTATTGTTTCCCCCTCTGCCTCTGGAGGAAAAATCACTATGTGTGTCAGGCAAGGCTCCCTGAGATTTATGGAATCACATCTTCCCACTATTCTGACCCTTGGGGTAAGGTCTAGAGGGAGTGGAAAAATGGACTCACATGGCAGAGAGAGTCTTGCCTTCTTGCTCACACCTAGTCAACATGTCTTTCACCTGTGGCCCAAAGAGAAAGGAGCCATCAAAGGGGGTATTGGTGAAGGACGCTCGAAAGGGTTCCGCAAAGTGACACAGCCACATCCACGCATGCCTCCTAAGGGCTACACCCATGCCTGCAGCTCTACTTGCTCCATCGGCTGCATAGGAAATGAGCCTCATGGAGGAGTTAACTATAGAATTAAGCGTCACTACCTGGGAAGCAACTTTGGCTTGTGCTCCCTCAGCTGAAGGATCTTGAAGGGTATTCTCCAAGCTCTTTAAGGAGATCCCTTTGAAGTTGGGTAAAATGACATAGATAGTTCAGTGACCTCATGGAGAAGGTCGCTGAAGCAAACATTCACTTTCCATACCTGTCCATCGTCCTAGACTCCTTGTTAGGGGGATGAACAGATGAAGAGGTCTCTGCTAACTCTTTTTTGGTGGCTGCTGCTACCACCATGGCATCAATGGGCACACCTTTAGAAAGGAACTGCTTATCCTGGGGAGCTGTAATAAATTTACCAGGTCTCCTCAGAGTTGGTTTCACTGTGTCCGGAGCTGACCAAGCCTTTCGAGCCACTACGGACATAAGTGGGTGAAAAGCCGGAGAAACCCAGGAGGTGGAAGGTTGGGAACTAAAAGCATCCAGGAATACAGACTCATCCTCGGTAGGGGCCAGAGGATTCCAGTCCCCCCCTGCCTAAGCATTTTCAGGGTGTCTGAGAAGGAAACATCTTCAGAGGGGGATCTCGGGGACCCTTCCGATTCATCTAAGTCTGTATCAGAAGTGACAGACTCAGGGGAGTCAATGTGCTTCCTCTTGCACTTCTTCTTCCAAGGGGGCTCCACTGAGTGATCAGGGGAGACCTCAGAAGAAGAGGAAATACCCAATGGGGTGTCCTGGAGCATCAGTTCCCTACACTTGGGGTCTGGAGGAGGAGCAGAGGTTGGCACAGGCACTACGGGGGCTGGAGCTGGTGGGGCTGGTAGTGGAGCTGACTCAGGGGACAGCACACTCTGCATGACCTCAGAGGTGCCCCTGCCTTAAGGCAGAGAAAGCTCCGGTTCCGAAGAAATATGAATCTTTCTCCAAGCTGAGGGGGACGGCTCTGAGGCCGATGTTGGAGCCGAGCTCACCTGCGCCGATGCTCTGAGAGGGAGAACAGGATTGGACAAGGGCCCGATGCCACTCGCCCCCTAGGAGCCGATGAGGGAGCCCCGGTGTCCAGATCCCTCGATGGGAGGTACCATCGAGGTAATCGGAGCCAAAGTCGGAACTGAAGGAGATATGGTTATCGGAGCTGACGGTTCCACTACTCGAACCCCAACGAACACCGGCTCCGAGTTCAATGGAGTCGGAGGAGGAACAGAAAGGGAGGTGGATGGAGCTGATACCTGTTGAGGAGGGCTAGACAACATTTTAGCCAGTGCCTGTGATTTTAGCAACCTACTCACTACTCTCTCCACATCATGATCCGACAGCCTAGTGGATCGAGAGGAGTGTGAAGAACGGTGGCTATGTTCACTTTGCAATAATGGACAGTCAGGAGCCAAATGAACTGACTTTAATGAGGGGGACCTCAGCATTTTATGGCTCCGAGATGACTCCAAAACATCTGATGGAGCCGACGGAGGGGTTGTCTTGTCGGTGCCAGCCGGAACCGACAT
>NC_056728.1:1753543055-1753553055 GCF_019279795.1 Protopterus annectens | reverse complement strand
TGACCTCTTTCTTCCTGGTTGCAAAACCCTTAGTAACGAGATGTGCCACATAGAAGGACTTTCTGACCAGAGTGGCAATGTGGTGATCAAAAGAGAGGCTGCTGTCAACCTGTGTTCCCAGGTCTTTTATAACACCTTCTGTGTTCAGTGGACTACCATTGATGTGGTAATTCATGGGAACTAGGTTTTTCCCAAAGGGGGTGACACATTTTTTGGCATTGAGCTTAAGGCCATGGTTCTGACAACAGTCGTTGGTCTCAGTGAGGCCATTCTGTAGGATGTCAACATCTCTTGGGGAGTTAATAATAGCTCCCAACTTGCAATTGTCTGTGAACTTTGTCAGCCAGAGTCCCTTTGTGTTGGCCTGGACTTCAGAGAAGTAGATACCAAACAGGAGAGGATCCAGGACTGAACCCTGTAGGCCTCCAGTCGTGAAAGTCTGACTTGGAGTCAGCTACCTTCATACTATGGGTTCTATCCACGAGCCAGTTTGCAACCCACCTAGTGATATAGGGGATGTAGCCAAGACAGGTATGACCCTAGCCCTGAGTAGCATCCTGCCATCACCCAGAATGATACCACAGTACAAGGACAAAATGATTGACTTGAACAACTGGCTAAGCTTCTGGTGTTATTCTATGGGGATCCAGTATTTGTCTGCCTGGGATGACACGATCGACAAACCACGATGCTTGGCCAGAGATGGCCTGCACCTGTCACCCTTGGGATTCTGGATACTGGCTAAGGCTCTTGCCACCCTATAGTGCCTTTTTTAGGCAAGGTTCAAATGACAAATTCACCACTGTAGCAGGTACAAGCAAGCAAAATCTGAGAGTAATGCTACTCAATGCTAGAAGTCTAAACCTCAAAATGCACTCACTCGAGGCACTCCTTAAAATAGAGAACCTCGACATCTGTGCAGTGACAGAGACCTGGTTCAAGGCTCCAGAGAGCACCCCTGCATTACCAGGCTATAATTCATACCACACCTTTCGGCCACCTGACCTGGACCGAAACACTAAAGGCAGAGGCGTGTCCATATTCATTAAGGATATCCACACCTCCAGGCTAGTTGTTCAGAATAATGCATCCGAGATTATCCAAGTGCAACTAATTCTGGGAAAGACCGCAATCCAAATTGTAGCTTGCTACAGATCCCCCACCATGCCCCAGGATGCCCACTCTTCATTTCTTGATGCACTGGAAAATATTAGGGTACAATCCAACACCCTAATAATGGGCAATTTCAACTACCCCACCATTAACTGGGAAAACGACTCATGTACCAACTCTTGTGCTCAACGTTTTCTGGAATTCATAAATTCCAACGTCTTGGATTAACTTATTCACACCCCCACCAGGGGCAGCAATATCCTAGACCTGGTCATTACCAACATGGGCAACCAGTGTTCTACACCAGAGGTCAATACCTCATTGTAAAATGATAACAAGCACAAACACATCAACGAATTGTACACTCCACTAAGTAGCGAAAGGAACACCACCACAGAGACGGTAAAGCAAATCCTTTATTCACAAGTCACAAGTCTGGTACCTCGGCATTTCACCTTCAATGGAACAATTCATCACACAAAACCATCTCCTTAAATACAATGACAATTAATTCACCAACTAACCACCCAATTCTTAAATTGATTAATTAATTAATTGAACTAATTTATTCTTTGGACTGCGAATACAATCATTACATTGTTGTGATACAAAATTCTTTTTACCACAAGTTTATTAATATATTTCAAAACTCGTGGTCCCCAGTCCAAAACATATTATATAACATTAACTGAATGAATGGATGAATACTTCAAATGCACATAATAAATTATGTTATTGTTTTTTATACTTTATACCACATATCTAACACTACTCTACATGAAACCAATGTAATATATGCTTAAACATCACAATATAAATTCATTAAATATTACAAAATTCAATAATTTATCAAGTTAACATGTCACAATGCAAAATTCTATAACACCAAATTCACCTAAGTGCAATATATAATAACATGTCCCAAAATATTGAAAAATTGAATTTATAATGGTATACTCATATCCAAATTCATACCTCTAGGGTATAAAGTATGGTAATTAAGAATCATCTTGTATTCTAACTTATTGAGCTCAGCTTTGAAATTGCCTGCATCAAAATGTGGCCTCGCTAAAACACTGAAAATGAATCCATCCGTACTGCTATTATGGACACCGATGAAATGTGAAGCTACAGGGCTATCCAGATTCCCCCTTCTCACGTCTCCTAAATGTTCTAAAATACAAATTTTTATTTTTCTAGTAGTTTGACCAATATACCATAATGGTTTGGCACAATCACAACCCAAAACGTAGACTACCCCATGTGACAAACTGTTAAATCTTAGAAAAGCCTGATATTTTTTTCCATTAATTTTCTTTCCATCTAAATTTCTAACCATGTAACACACGGAGCATCTACCACATTTTTCTATACCAACATCCAAACCAAGCATTGAATATTCTAACTTTTGACTCAACAACTCTTTCAAATTGTTAAATCTTTTATAAGAAAATGTGACATGCTTGGGAAATAAACATCCCACTGTCACATCTTTACAAACTAAATACCAAAACTGTCTAATAATCTTCTCAACTACTAATGAAAAATTTGAATATCTGGAGATGAAAAACAATCTTTCATCATTTTCAACTGGACACTGTCTACTATAGCCCTGACTTGATTTTTCCCCCCACCTCCACATATCCTTCTTTTAATGGCTAACAAGGTGCAGGGTTTGAGTCTCTATTAAAAAGTCTAAGAACTACTTCATCAAGTGTTTTATCCCATAATTTTGGGTCAGATGTATTTCTTAGAATCTTTTTAAATTCCACTTCAGGCAATGCCTTAATTAAATGTGGAGGATGCATGCTGCTAGCATGCAAGAAATTATTCACAGAAGTTGCCTTCCTAAATGGTCTAAATTGCACCTTGTAATCTTTCCCAACATAAAATTCAACATCCAGAAAATAAATTTTTTCATCTGAATGTTCGAACACAAAGTTAAGCCCATGAGAATTCAAGTTCAAATCCTGCATGAAAAAATCAAATTGAGATGGCCTTCCCCTACATACAAAAATGAGGTTGTCAATGTATCTTTTATAAAAAAAATGTTAATGAAAAAGTTGTTTTGAAACATAAATTCCTTTTCAAACTCCCCATATATATATATATATAACTGCATAAGTAGGAGCAAAGGCTGCTCCCATAGCTGTTCCTTTAACTTGAAGGTAAAATTCCTTCTTCCATACAAAATAATTGTGTGTGAGACTATATTCTAACAATGACAACAAAAAAGCAGTTCTGGGGCTACTTAGTGAAGTCAATTCCTCATTGGTCAGATCCGACCACAAGCTAATCACCCTAGACATCCACATCCCGCCCCCACCCCCCATTAGGGAAACCAGCGTAAAACATTTCTCCAAAGCCAACTTCACGCTTCTTAAGACAGAAGTGGAAGACTTCACGACACCGATGGTGATGGACAATAGAGGTATGACTGCTGAATCCTACACAAATGCACTTTATAAGCACTTTCATGAGTGCATGGATCATGCAATCCCTAAAAGGACCAAGATGATATCCTCCAAAAAAAGGAAGTCAATCTGGTGGTCCCCTGCCATAAAATAACTCTACAACAGAAGAAAGAAACTGCTGCAAACAAGAGTAAAATCCCATGATTGGAGGAACTCCCTGATCAGCCTCAGTAAGAAGCTGAGATCCCTCATAATATCCTCCAAAGCTAGTTACGAAAACAAAATTGCCACTAATTCTGAAGACAACCACAAAGCATTCTATAGCTATATCAAGAATCTCAATGACAACACTCAGATCTGCTCTGAGTTACAGCACAGTGGCACTAAATATGCAGAACCGACTGATATTGCCAACATCCTGGCAGATAGGTTCAGTGCTAACTTAACTCCCCTCTCATCCCCTAAAGGGCTCATCTCTATACTGGAAGAATGCAAAGTTCCTGTAATCACGGCTGCACGGGTAAAAAAAACACACTCTCAAAAGCCAAGAACACAGCATCCATGGGACGTGACAACATCCCAGGCTGTGTTCTACATGAACTACAGAACGAAATGGCACCCCACCTAAGTACCATGTTCAGTCATAGCCTCACTTCAGGCTTTGTGCCTACTGAATGGTGCACAGCGACGGTTATCCCACTCCACAAAGGAGGAGCCACCACAGACCCTGGGAACTACATCCCCATTAGCCTGACGAGCCTGGCCTGCAAGGCTATGGAACATATCATCATGAAACTTATAAACAATGACATTGGTAATCTTCAAACTCTGGACCCCACACAGTTCGAGTTTGTAAAAGGCAGATCATGTCTCCTAAACCTGATAGACTTCTTTGAAGTGGTCACCAAAGATGTAGATGAGTAAAGGTCGTTCACACAGCCTCTCTAGATCTCGCCAAGACTTTCCACAACCTTCCTCTGCTGGAATTATAGATAAACTCACTAAACTAGGTATAAATCCCCATGTCACAAGATGGGCTGCCAACTGTCTCACTGACAGAACCCACACTGTGAAAGTAGCAGACTCCAAATCCAACTTCAGACCAGTGACAAGTGGAGTACCACAGGGTTCAGTCCTGGGTCCTCTTCTGTTTGGTATCTACTTCTCTGAAGTACAGGCTAACACAGAAGGTCTTTGGCTAATGAAGTTCACAGATGACTGCAAACAAGGAGCCATAATCAAAACTCCTAATGATGTGGACATCCTACAAAAGGGCCTCACTGAGACAGATGCCTGGTGACAAAGCCATGGCTTCAAGCTCAATGCCAAAAAGTGCATTGTCATCCCTTTTGGTAAAAACTCTGTACCCATGAACTACCACACAGGCAGTAGTCTACTTAACACCAAAAGTGTGATAAGAGACCTTGGGACACAGGTGGACAGTAGTCTTTCCTTTGATAATCACATCGCCACAGTAGTCAGGAAATCCTTCTACGTGGCACACCTCATCAGAAAAGGTTTCTCATCCAGGAAAAAAGAGGTCATTGTTCCCCTCCAACCATCACTCATTAGATCCATTATAGAGTACAAAGCTCCTTTTGGTATGTACTTCACAAGACATCTACAACAACTGGAAAGGTCGCAGAAATACCTCACAAAGAGGATTACTGGCCTCAAACAGATGCCCTACGCAGAGCGTCTCAAAAAACTCCAGCTTTACTCCGTCGTATATCACCTACTCAGAGGCGATCTCTGCCTAACATACAAAGCTATGTCCAACCCAGAGCTGTTGGACATGCTCCACTTAAAGAAATCCCAATCCCTCCGAGCTACACACTCTAGGGAACCTAAACCTTGTCACCACAATAAACAACTTGCTGGAGGGATAGATTCCTGTCCCAGAGACTTCCCATACTCTGGAACAAACTACCTCTCTATATCAAACAAAGCTCCTCATTAGCACTCTTCAAGAAAAATCTTGATGATTGGATGAGAGATAGGAAATTCACCCTGGGGATCACTTCTGTGGCTCTGCTCGACAGGGGCACAGGAAAATAATTTTCTTGGGTGGCAAAAGTCAGGGTACCATTTGGCTAGGCTTATATAGGCCCTAGGGCCAATAGCCTAGAACCTACCTATGAATCTTAGTGAGTTTTTCAATGATTCCTGAGTGGGGAATGGTATCAAAGGCCTTGGCCAGATCAAGGTAGGCTGTATGAACTACCTGGCCTTCATCCACAGCTTCGGTGACTAACTCAAAGAAGTCAACCAAGTTGAGCAGGCATGATCTACCCTTCACAAAAACAAACTGTATAGGATCCAGAGTTTGGAGATTCCCTTTATCCTTGTTTATTAGATCCATGATGATGCGTTCCATAGCTTTGCATATCAGACTCGTCAGGCTAATGGGGCAATAGTTCCCAGGGTCTGTATATATATATATATATATATATATATATATATATATATATATATATATATATATATATATATATATATATATGTATATATATATATATATATATATATATATATATATATATATATATATATGTATGTATGTATGCATACGGTTTCATTTCAGAATCTCAAACTACTGAAATATTAAATTTCAGTAGTTGGAGACCAAAGTGTCAAAACTGCAGTTGTGTGAAAGTGCAGAATCTTGAATGTGGAAATGTCGAATCCGCAGTTATGGAGGCACGTACATGCTGTGAGACTCCCTGTGTTCATGATGTGCGGCCTGGTATGTGGATGTAGCTGGAGATTCAGGTAAGTGATGTTTTACTAGGGGTTATGGGTAAGGATTTTAGTGTGTGTGAGTGTGTTTGGAGTTTTCAATTGAGGGTAGGTAGGTAAGATTGTGAGTGTGTAAGTGTTGAGAGTGGTGGTGCTGTGATGGCTTAGTGGTTAACTTCTGTGACTATAGTGTACAGGGCCCTGGGTTCAAGACCTGCAAAGGCTGTTTATACTTGGGTTTAAAGGGTGGTCTAATGGTTAAGGTGTTTGCTTTGTAAACACAAGGTGCAGGGTTTGAGTCTCACAAGGGATAATTGGCTAAGCTTAAAATGGCTTGCAAGGGCAGTTAGCCTAATACTAATCTATGAACCTATGAACATATGTGTACATATGTGATGTGTGTCTGTGCAAGGGGAGTGTAGAATGTGTATTGGTGTTTTTTGTGTGTTTGTGTTTTTAGTGAGGCCTCGGAGTTAGTATATATAAGTAGCGGGGCTGTGGGTGGCGCAGTGTATGTTTGTTTTGTTGTGTTTGTGTGTGTTTTGTTGGTTTGTAGTATAGGGAGGAATATGTATGTGTTCTTGTTTGTGTGTGCAGTGTGTATGTGGGCAGTCACGATTCTGAATTTCATGCTTTTGGGTTTTTCAATTTTCGGCTTTACAGTCTCGAGATACTGAATTTTGATATTTCAGTATTTTGGGATTGTAAAGTGAAACTATATATATATATATATATATATATATATATATATATATATATATATATATACATATATAGAGAGAGATGTGTGTGTGTGTGTGTGTGTGTGTGTGTGTGTGTGTGTGTGTGTGTGTGTGTGTGTGTGTGTGTGTGTGTGTGTGTGTGTGTGTGTGTGTGTGTGTGTGTATATATATATATATATATATATACATATATATATATATATATATACACACACACACACACACACACACACACACACACACACACATATATATATATATATATATACACACACACACACACACACACACGTGTGTGTGTAATTTATGAGTGAAAATATTACAAAGGCTTCTCTGCAAGCACGGTTTTTTCTTCAAATTAAACGCAATGTATGTCTTAACTTTCAACATAAAGACTTAATGTTAATGTCTTTATATACTGAGTTTTTTTGTTTAAAGCATGCACACTTGCAGAGGCCTGTCTAGCTAGCCCAGTTTTCCGAACTCCAATCCTGTAAGACCCCATTTCAGACTCTAGTTGATGACACACTGCTGGGTTCTGTACCTCTCTCTCTGAGCTGCAAGGCAACATTTTAAATTTTTATCTATGGCTTTTACCATCCAACTGTGTTTTTTCACCAGTTTCATCTGTGACCAGTCAATATTAGACTATTTTTGTATGGCAACAGCTATCCACTTCCAAACTAAACTGCACTACTCCAGAATTAGTAACACCATAACTAATTAACTTGTGCTAGTTTAGTTCCCCCTTTGAACTGTACTGCCATTTACTTAACTGCATTTCATCTATTCTCTTGGTACACTCTCCATATCAATTACCTACAGTTTGAGTCAGTTGATTAATTGTTTTTGTTTGAATTGCTCATCTTCCAGAATCTGGTTGAGAGACTAGTCAATCACTCCCACAGGTCTCCTCCTGCAATTAGTCCCTACCCTCCTCCCCCACTAGGAATGCATAGCACAGAAGCTATATGAAGACTTGTATTCTCTGTTGTCTGATTGTTTTCCAGCCCACAACCCCTCCTAAGAGCAGCTAACCGGTCTCTGCTCACTTCGCTCCTCACCCTGCCCCCAATTCCCACCCATCCCTGGTGGTCCTACCTTTATTAGAACAAACCCCTCCCATCATTTTCACCACCAACCACAACACTACTCCCAACTCTAAATCCACCATCTTCCCACTACTACCCCTCCTCTTCTGATAACATGAATAAGCATACCATACTTATACTCTTTGCATACCCTCTCCGTGCATATCTTACATCCTACCAAAACTCCATTATACCCCCACTCAACCACTTCCACAATACAACTATTCACTCCATCACTCATGACTCACCTCACTCTGCTCCTCTCCCACCAACTCAAGAACCATCCCTATACATCCCCTACATATTCTATCAACTAAAATACTAAAACTAAATGCATCCATACAAGTTAACAAAATAACCCTCCCACCACATCTGTTACCGACTGCACCCAATCATAAAGTTTCCCTAAAATGCAAACTCTTTCACAAACTGATAAAACTAATAACCTCATGCATATCAAAACTTGCCCTCAAGTGGAGACATCCACCCCAACCCTGGCCCCTCCATCTCCAACCCCACTTCTAATAATCAGACTAACAACCACATCTCCCAAATCCCAGCCAGTAGAAAACCAAATGACCTCCTTCTGCTAAGCCTAAATATCAGAAGTATAGCCAACAAAGTCCGCAAACTCCATGCCATCATAGACTTATACTCCCCAGATATAATCATTCTGACAGAAACCTGGCTAAAACCTCACATTACCAGTGAGAAAATCATCCCAAATGGTTACAACATACTAAGATTAGGCCGACTAAACAAGAAAGGAGGTGGTATAGCTATAATATTTAAACAGCATCTAAACATCCAGATTCTAAATTCATCAACTCCCCAAATTGCCAATGAAGAAATAATATATACCAACCTGAAAATAAAGCAAAATAAAACCATCAACATAATAGGATGCTACTTCCCACCTGGCCAAAATATCCCTCCACTAGAAAACCTCCTAAGCTGGACTACTCACCATCCCCCTCAAGAGACCATCATTTTAGGTGACTTCAATATTGATTGGCAATCCTGTTGCGGCAACTATCCAACGCAGCATCTAAACCTTCATGGTTTCACCAATCTAGTCCAGTCACCAACCAGAATAAATAAAAACTCCAGCAAGCACACTACCCTGGATTGGATACTAGTCAGCAAGATTCCTCAGTCATATATAGCAGGCTGTCTATCAGATAGCCTCAGTGATCGTTCCCCAACATTCCTACTCAAAAACACCTATACCAAGTTAAACCGGTCATCTACCATCAAATACATAAAAAACTACACGTTAACCCAATCACATTCATCTCATCCCTCAAAGAATGTAACTGGCACCCTCTAAATTACCTCAGCCTAGATGACGCAGTCCAGTTTT
The DNA here is from genome assembly GCF_019279795.1 of Protopterus annectens. Classification (NCBI taxonomy): domain Eukaryota; kingdom Metazoa; phylum Chordata; order Ceratodontiformes; family Protopteridae; genus Protopterus; species Protopterus annectens. Next base: position 1,753,543,613 of record NC_056728.1, on the reverse strand, counting down.
TCAATACTACCTTCCTAACCATCCTAAATAACCATGCCCCTGTAAGACTTACCAGAACCAAAGCCCAACCCACCCATGGCTACAGAAAACCACTAGGTCAGAAATGAAAAACTGAGATAAAGCCTGGGAACACTGGCGCAAAACCAAAACCCGCTCAGCTAGACAGAAATTCCTAGAACAACACAACAGAGTCAAAAAGCTAATACAGGAGAACAAAATCCAATACTACCAGTCTGCCCTCAACTCCTCCCAACACAACCCCAAACCATTCTGGACCTCCATAAACTCCATCCTCCACCCAGGTAAAATCAATACCCCTATACCTAACATTCCTCACTCCTCAGAAAATATTGCTACCTCATTCAACACACTTCACACAAACCATACTATCACTAGGGAGACAACACAATCCCCCTACCCTACACCCCACACCTTCACCCAGTAATCTCCCCACACTCTTCTCATTTTCTCCCATTCCTACCTCCAACATAAGAAAACTCTTAACTAAACTTAAACCCACAAAATTAGAAGTAGACAACCTCCCAAGTGAATTCCTAA
>NC_056728.1:1753338055-1753538055 GCF_019279795.1 Protopterus annectens | reverse complement strand
ATGGGATAATGCCACTTACATAAAAAACAGCCATGGGTATGTGTGTGTTAAGTAACAGTGTTGCTGACTTTCCAAAGTTTGAATATCCCTGCAAAAAATTGTGTGTTCTGGTATTTATCGATAGTAGTGGTCAGTTCTGTGATAAAGTATAAAGAACTCTTTTGAGTTCTGTGTCACTACACCAACTGATTTGTGACTAATGCACATAACTGTGATCACAAAACAGCAATATAACTTGAATGCAAATAGCATTTGAAGTTAAAAAAGTGCTGTGAAGGACAGCAAGCTCTCTTGCATCCCCCATATATATATATATATATATATATATATATATATATATATATATATGTATATGCATATATATATATGTATATATATATATATATATACTTCTGGGACAAAACCTTATAGTTTTACACTAATAACTGTATATACGATTGTTGATCATTAGTGTCCCATCAATAAACCTGGAACCAGTTTTTGTGTACTTGTCAATGGAGGTTATATTTTTCAGTGTGTCCTTTTTTGCATATTAGAGTTTTCAGTGACCTTTTTTCTATGCTGTTGGTGTCATTTAGTTTCATTTAAATAATATGAATCCTGTGCTGAGACTCTATTTTCCTTAGTTATTGTTTCAGCTTCAGCATTCATTCTTATGTGTGTATGCACTATACTGCAACAGCAGATTTTTTTAGACACAGCCTTCTAGCAGAAACAGAAATGGATTTCTACTCACTGTTGCCATTCAGTTTTAACTTTTTTTTGTTCCCCAATAGATATATGTTGTTTAAGTGAGATGGTATTGTGTCATGCTACTGGCTTTGGCTGGTGTTCTCCACCATATAAAGATAAGGGTGCCTCAAGCCATCTTCACTCCTTTACTAACACGAAACTACTAACAAGCTCTGCATGTGTAAGCATTTAAAATAGCTATACATGTTTTGGATAGCCAAAAATGGGTGAATAGTAAACAAGCACTGAGACAGTGTTAGCACAGTTACAAGAGGCAAATCTCATAGACTTTTTCACAGATCAGCTGCTGCAATATATTTACAGAGCAGCTACTGCAGTACATGCATGGCAATGTAGGGAAATGAAGGGAGATGTTCTTTATCTCTTACCTTGCAATAATGCTCTACCTTGAGGAACTGATCACGTGTGCAATGAGGGTGGTTCATAAAGGCCCAAAAGTCAGCTTATTATATAGTTCAGTTCCTAAGTTACAGAAAAGCAGATGCTGTGACGATCTAAGTCTGAGATGAAACAGACAGATCTGTAGTCTAGCATTCTTGGTATGGCCCATTTGTGGTGGTTTCAAAATGACTGCTTTAGCTCACAATGAAAGCCTCTTTAACTCAGCTTGTTTACAGAGATATTGGCTGCAATGACAAACTCCAGAACAAAAGCCACAAGGATATCTTATATAAAAGGCGTCCTTGTGACCTTCACTCTTGCTTTTGATGGGTAAGGTAAAGGAAGCTCTACGCGGCAGTAAGAGCACATTGTGCAAAAATAGTGATGTGGCACCTTGATGCTTAGATGAAATACTATGTCTTGCTACAGAATTAAAAGTACTTGAAAAACTGCCCAACTATACAAATGGATATGATATTATCTGCAGCAGCAGCGTGATCCATGGCTGTATTGACAATTTTGGGGTCATTATGTTTAGATGAGAAGAGTCTTGCTTGATTTTTAACTAAATCTTCTGGATGAAAAGGAACGGGGAAAATACATGCAAAAAGTAACTGCTTCCTTAAATGGAAAATGCATTTATTCTCCAAGTTCACCAGATGGGTAGATGATAGTTGAGCATTGCTACTTTCTTGCTCTCTTGAGTGACTGATAAGTCTGTGTATAGGAACCTCAATACTGTAATAAATAAAATAAAAGCACTGGAACCATGGAAACATTTTAATAGCTTTTTTTTTTTGCTGCTGGATTTGTTCTTCATTCACTGTTTTTGTGTTACTTTTAACCCCAATACTGATGCGATATCCAGAAAAAAAAAATACTTGTCTGGTTATTATTTGTGAGTTAAGGTGAGTGACCTGGTGAGTGACCCCACTAGAGTGTTTAAGTCTCCCGAAAAACTTGCTGCTTACAAGGCACATTTGCAGTGATGAAACCAGTTCCACAACGTTACTGCTTCACTGTAAAGAGGATACTGTACTTGTCTGTGGATATAATTCTGAACACCAGCTCAAACTGTACGTGAAGTTATGAACAGGCTAAAATTCTCTTATTTAGTTCATTTTGATATGGAAAGTACAATTGCGCAGGGCTGCACCAACCCATAACAGTACATTTTTAACCTCACTGCAGCAGTAATTTATGGGTTGTATCCTTAAAAGGATAATGCACACACCCAGCTTTCCAAAGATCTAACCCCTTCCCATGCAGTCACTCTGGTTGCCTATAGGCTAAGCCCTTTTGGAGGAAACTATCCAAGCAAACAGAGTGACTAAAACTCTTCAGGACTTTCTTGCCCCTAAGGAAGAAAAAGGGGACCTCATCCTGAACTAAATAGCAACAATACTAACAACAATACCAACATCAATAACAAAACAATGCAAAGTTGTAACCCACACTAACTGTATACAATAAGGGGGATGGTGGGTGCGTAGGCTACTGCAGCAGTGAAGAATTTGAATATCTACTGCTATGGCTAATTGCAGCTTACACAACTGTACTACATTCATCATTCTCACTGCTACAGTAGCCTATAGGTAGACTACCATATTTTACCCAACCTGGATGGAGGATGTATAATGGTCCATGATCCCCTGAAGAATGGTTCTTGCAAAGCCTGTTCTGGACCTGGAGAAGGAATCCAGCTTGTAGTGCTTTGCAAATGCATGGACAGAGGACCAAGCAGCTTACTCTAGAATATTCTAGAGTCCATCCCTTTCCAGTATATCTTCAAAGAAGCTAAAACACTAGTATGATTGACATTAACCTAGCTTGGAACAGTTCTGCCATGGTGGTAGTAAATAACACAATGGCTGAGGATAGCTATCTAGAAATAGTCTACTTAGAAACAGCTTTCTTAGTTCCAGAACAGGAAATTAATAGCTGGTCAGTTTTCTTGAAGGACATGGTTTTGTCATTGTAGTACCTGAGTTGTCTATCCACATCCAAGGTAAGAAGAATCTTTTCTACCTTGTTTTTAGAATCTGGATAGAACACTCGCTGACTGATGGCTTGATTCAAAATGAACCCTGATACTATCCCGGCCATGAATGAGAGTTTAGTCCACAGAGTGCCTCTATCCTTATGGTAAAAAACATAAAGTTCCCCCACCATAACAACTTGCAACTCAGATATTCTTTTTGCAAATGCTAAAGCAACTAGAAGGACAGTCTCCCACGTAATAATATTCAAACTGGCCAAAGAGGCAGGTTCAAAAGGTAATTTGGTCAGTTTCTCTAACACAAAATTGAGATCCAATAAGGGAGGAATTTGTTTGTGAGAAGATCTAATATGCAATATCCTTGCAGAAACCATTTAACCACAAACAGAGAAGAAAGAGTAAGATCCATGGGCAGACAGGATGGGACCCTTGTTATTGGCGAGACACCAAATAAAAAAATCTTTTCAATTTGCTAATTGTGACGATGTTAGGTATTGCCAAGCTATGCCAGGAGAAGTAGGGCAGTGGATGTGTAACATATGCCAGTACGGCTAGCTCAAATTTTGTAAAGAATTACATGTCATTTATATATCAAACTGATTTGTACAGATGCTTGTGTTGAAATGTATTTGTAAAGTTGCTGTGTTAAAAATGTAAAACCAAAAATAGAAATGTAGCCACTGTAGGTAAACTTCGACCTCCTCGAACCAAGTATCCAACAGAAAAACAAATGAAATGTCGAAGCACGGCAGATATTTTAAACATTTAATATTCCAATGCAGTAAAAAACAAGTGGGTGTCTGATGAAGCATTATATGGATGTGAAAGCGCTTACCCACTTTTTTTTTACTGCATTGGAATATTAAACGTTTGAAATATCTGCCTTGCTTCTTCGTCATTTCGTTTGTTTTTCCGTGTGCTAAAAATGTACCAACAGTGGGTCTTGACTGTATTGTAACTGATTAAATGTATATGTTTTAACAGTGGATACTGGAAGAGAAGAGGTTAATCTCAATCCACCTGACTTTGAAAATATTCTAAAATTAAATTACTGGGCCTAGGCCATAAAGATTGTATCTTACAGTTCTCAATGCAACCAGAGACAAAAAGTCTGTACTAGGAAGCTTTCTTCATCGTCTTTGGATGAACTTATTGCTACTCTGGAAGAGTGGAAGTTTGAAATTATTTTATAACTTCCAGGAGCTGCTGCAGATATTAGCAAGGCTCTCTCTGTGTGTACTGTTGACATATATGTGCTAAATCCTGACAGTTTCAGGATAGCCGTGGGGGGGGGGTAGCATGGGAACAAGAAGTCAGATGACCAGATGTATGTGATGTCATTCTGTAATCCATTACTAAAAATTATATTTTAATACTAGGTGACACTGAAATCTCATTACACTCTGTTTTTTGGAACCTAACAAAGAAGGAAGAACACTCACCTAGTTCATCTTGCCTTTCTCTAATAAGTGACCAGGGAACAGTAATTCCTTAGATCAGTCAGGAAAATATAGTGAGACTAGTGAAGTACTGTTTTTCTGCATCTGTGTGAATCTACTTGTCTGTGTTATTTTAATATTTCCTGTGACTGAAACTCTGGTGTTTATTTTAAATAGTATTTTCATGTTCTTTTATTATTTATTATTAAATATATTTAAACTTTTCATTGTGCCTGGTCCTTTAGAGAATATTTTAACCTTTGAGAGTACTTATATATATTGGTGACACTGTGGCCAGTCCTGAAAGCCTTGCAGTTTGGTCAACATTACCATGTGTATTAATATGAATTTCACACAATATAATTGGGTACCCTTGTAACAGTCTTAGAGTAGCTGGCTTTGGAGTGTCATGGTGGTAGTTAACTACCTTATTGTCTGAACAGAGGAGCATAGCTAGTAAATCTGTGCCAGCCTTTCCCAGGTGTGTGTGTGTGTGTGTGTGTGTGTGTGTGTGTGTGTGTGTGTGTGTGTGTGTGTGTGTGTGTGTGTGTGTGTGTGTGAAAATCAAATCTCAAAGAGTGTGTGTGTGTGTGTGTGTGTGTGTGTGTGTGTGTGTGTGTGTGTGTGTGTGTGTGTGTGTGTGTGTGTCAGCTACTTGGAGCAGGGGCACAGAGCACTGGTTTCACAGACAGAGTGGTGGAGGATTTGGTCTGGGACAATTGGTTGATGACTCAACTCTATAGCTGTGCCAGTGGGGAATCTTATTGGGGATCTGGAGAGAAAAGGAAAACTAGCCCCTGACTGAGTATTTTCCCTTAGTGGTCTGAGGAACCAGCAACTGCTCTTAAGTCAAATTGTGCTTGATGCAGAAAGATGCATCTGGAAATACAGGGTGTATATATTCTTGTTCCAAGTGAACATCCCTCTCCAGTGTCACTGGTGAGGATTCAGGCTCCTTGATTACTAGTCCAGAGTAAGGACGTCACACCCTAATATATGACTTTCTTGCCTCCCTAAGTATCTGCTGCACATCGTCATGAAAAAGATTGAAAAAGATGACTTAAAGGTATCAAAAATGAATCATCAAGGTAGTCATTTGAAGTTGCTTGATGTCAGAGCATATCAAACACCCCTTGTCTAGTGTGAGTGGATCCAGTCTGTGAGGAAGCTTGTAGTAATTGCCTTTGGACAAGTCCATAAGAAGGACAACCAATTTTGCCTGGGACAAAAGGGAGTCACCACAATGATTTTTGGTAATTTTTTCTGAATCTTCAGAAGTATCTAGAAAATCATTGTAAGGGTGGAAAAACATCTATGAGCATTCTATGGCAGGAGCAGTATGTATAATGGCAGACGATCTGCCCTAAAATGAGAAGAGAGATATTTATTAACTTGAGAAACTCTTTATAGTTGGTCTGCTTTCTTAGGAACTGATGAGAGATAATTAGGGGCATTACAGGCAGCTTTAAAGACATCCTCCAATGCTAACAAAATAGGATGAATGAGTGGAGAATTAGGGACTTCTTGTTTGAGTAAATAATAATATCTACCCTACTCGGGGAGGGGGGCTTCTAATTGTTCCCAAGAAAATACATCCCTTTGTCTGGAAGGAGGTTATGGAGTTGGCATAATAGTTAATGTGTTTTTCTCAAAGCTAAGAGGTTTGATTCTCACCTAAGAAAAATTGACTAGGCTTAAAATGGCCTACAGGTCCAGCTGAACTAGTATTTACCCATGAATCTATGAACTATGAATAGTCTCAACAAATGAGAAAGCCCCCAGCTGTACAATTTCAGGCGCACTATTAAGAGAGTCAGAATCTTGGGCTATGGAACTTTTGCGTAATACAACCTTGTCTCTGTCCACATCTGAATCTTCAAAAAAGACATCCTCTTCCTTGGAAGTAGGGACATAAACATTAGAAGAAGGCATACGGCATGCAGAATTGACTGTTTTCAGTAAACGCCTGGCTAAGGTAAGAATATTTTTACAAACAGGAACCATCTCACTGTTTTCTATAAGATTAACTTTTTGTTTCTTTCTCCTAGATACATCCTAAAAGGAAGAATGGCTAGAGAAAAGTATATTATCCCAAGCAAGGAACCTCTTTCCCTGAGCATCCCAAGAAGACCCTCTCAAGCTATTTCCCCTACCAAAAATGGATGGTTCTTCCATGCCCAAACAGGACACTACAACAGCCTCAGAGGATGTGTCTGATCACTGGTCTATAGAGGCTGACAAGGCAACAACACAGAGATTCAAGGAAGCAGATAAGTATTCTGAGGAACCAGCAACGGCCATTACAGAGCCCCCTACCATTGGCTGAAGTACTAGAGGAGACACATAGAAGGCATAGACTCTTGCTTTAACTGTTTTTTATATTTTTGGTACATTTGGGAGAAGGATCAAAAGACTGGGGTAAGTATCCATGCTGTAGCCAAGGAAGAAGTCTTATTGCCAGTAAGCTACGCTCATAGGAGTTGTTTGGAAGGTAAGTTATCACTTGGTATACACAAGCAGCACATAACCCTACAAAAAGGATTAAATTCCCCACTACAAAAAGGATTACATTTCCCAATACAAAGTTACACAAGCAATACACAAATTTCCCCTGCCAAAATAAAAATAGTTCACAGAAACGTAACTGTCTAGTAAAATGCAAATACAATATATACACATCAAGTGAATATAAGCAATTGAATAAAAGTCCATTTTTGCCACAAAAAATTCCTGCCAACCTTCCAAAACTCAATAAAATAAACAGAAATAAATGTAAAACAATTAATAAGGCACCAAATGACAGTCTATGTTCAGAAAGCAATCCTACAGAGACAATAACAGTAATTCAGGAACATCTATCAAAGTTCCTGAAAAGCCCATATTGTTAAAGAAACATAATCTAATTTTCCCCCAAAACACATAAAAATACTAACATTGCTATAAGGTAATATAAATATGTGTGGAAGAGGTCCCCAAATGGGGTACTGTCTATCGGACAGGAAGACCTAGCCAACTGCTGCTCCACAGAAGCCTCAGAGAAGCATTTGCACAATGTGGCAAGAAAGTGCTGAAAATTTTTAGTCACTCTTGGTTGCTTATGTAGTTCCCTACAAAAGGGCTTAATCTGCAGACAGAGTGACTGTGCAGAAGGGGGTTTAGAGATTTGAGAAGCTGGCCAGATGCTGTATCCTTGATATGATGCAACCCATTGGCTACTGCAACAGGGAGAATGATGAACATCTGCATCTATCTTAAGAATCATATAGTTGAAAAACAAAAAAGGGTCCTCAAGCCCAGCCTGAGGCATCTATTGGGATCTTTTACATGGACCAAGGAGGAGGAGGAAAAAGGTTGTGTCAGATTATGAGTTTGTGCCTAAAATGACTGGGATCAAGTTCTCTATTGAGACTGTAGTTTAAATCCAAATGTTTTCTTCAGCTATTATGCATTTCATCATATGTAATGTGGCATTCTGAATAGTTAATCTACATAAAGACATAAATGCTTGAATGTCTAAATCTAGAAAGGCAATTTTACTAAGGAATGTGAAAGAGTTCCCAGATGTCTCATACAGGTTATTTCTTATACACTTTCCTGTGGAAAGAACATCTTCTGCAAACAGAAGTCTAGAAAATAATTTGCTATGGAATCATCTGACTACTTTTGGTTTCCAAGTATTACGAATGCATAAAGAGATTTTGAATTAGATGTGTAATGCATATTTATGTCTGCTTAAATCATAGTTATCCAGGTAAAGATACATTACTATGGAAATGGTTCTAAAATTATTGAATATTGGACCCATCTACAGAAATCTTGGGTGCAAAATCCAGGTTAAAAAGAAGGGACTGAACAGAAAAATGATATGACATATTAAGCTCAAAAATGTTCTCCCTCTGTAGCGTCTCTTGGTGAGATGCACATATCTGTTCTTCATACAGGGTATAACAATCTAGGCTTTCAGGTTTATAAGTGACAACAGATGTCTGAATATGCAAGCAAAACCTTACTCTTCCCAAAAAGTAATGAGACTCATTCAGAATCAAAACAAGCTTTAACTGTCTATAATTCTTGAGGAATGGCACGGAATGTTGAATAATAAGAAGTTATGTACCTACCATAACGTTCCATGTTAGTTGTCTTCTTCTCGCCTTCTTTCTTGCTGGATGGGTTCGGAGCCGATCCTCGGCTCCGACTCGGCCAATACTAAAAGCTCGAGAGCTAATTCCACCGGCTCGAGGCTCCCCTATATCCCACAATGCTAGGCGGTAACTACTCAGATCTCGTTTGATAGCTATACCAAGCAATCCTAGTCTCCATAGAATGGAGTAGGGAAACCCACCTCGTAACAATCTGCGTAAAGGAAAGGCAGACCTCAGTAAAGATAGAAGAGGTGGAAGAACATGTGGGAATGACATCTTTCAGGAGAAAAACACAAAATGAATTCCAGTCGGTCTGTCCAGGCTTGGGGGAAGGAGGGTGGGACGCAAGAAAGAAGGCGAGAAGAAGACAACTAACATGGAACGTTATGGTAGGTACATAATTTCTTAATGTTAAGTTGTCAATCTCGCCTTCATTCTTGCTGGATGGGACCGCGTCCCTAGCACCTTATCCCGGGTGGCCTATCGGAACAGACTCTTGAGAACCGTGGAACCAAAACTGGCACAGCTTCTGGAAACCATGTCCAATTTGTAATGTGAAATGAATGTATGAGGAGAAGCCCAGGTGGCTGCTGCACAAATTGAATCTATCGACAGCCTATCCTGAAAAGCTACGGATGTAGCTAATGCCCTAGTTGAATGAGCTCTAGGTCTTGAGAGGAGTTTTTGACGTCTGATCTCATAGATGAAGGTAATTGTAGAGGTGAGCCATCTAGAGAGAGATACTTTAGTAACTGGAAGGCCCAATTTGCCTTCCGCATATGACAGAAACAATTGATCAGATTTCCTGAATTGTTTAGTCCTGTCTAAGTAATATCTAAGTTGGCGATGAACATCCAAAAAATGTAGCTTTTGTTCCGACCTGTTTGAATAGTTAGGGAAAAAGACGGGAAGATCAATAATCTGGTTTAGGTTACTTTGAGAAGAAACTTTAGGCAAAAAGGATGGATTAGTACGGAGGGATACCCTGTCTTTGTGAAAAACTAAGTAAGGAGGACGACTGCACAGAGCATGGAGTTCGGATACCCTTCTCGCTGAAGTTATAGCTACCAGAAAAAGTGTCTTCCAAGAAAGCAACTTCAGAGAACATGAAGCCGCCGGCTCGAAGGGGGGAAGAATTAAGGATGCCAGAACCAAGTTCAAATCCCACTGAGGCGGGGGAACCTTGATTGGAGGTTTGAGAAGAAAAACACCCCTTAAAAAGGCTTTACAGAGTTTGTGAGCCATGATGCTAGACTCTGAAACTCCAACATGAAAATTAGATATGGCAGCCAATTGAACTCTAATGGTTGATGCAGAAGATCCTAAATGAAAGAGTTCTGCTAGAAAGTCTAAAATAGACTGGATAGGTGCAGTAAAGGGATCTATGTTTTTTGATGTTGCCCAAAGGGAAAAACGTTTCCATTTGCTACTATAAATCTTCCGGGTAGAAGATTTATGAGAGGCTATTAAAATATCTCAGACCGAGCGAGATATTGAGGGAAGCCTGGCTAAGGTTGGAATCGGAGAAACCACGCTGTGAGGTTTAGAGAAGGCAGAGATTGGTGCAGCTGACCCGATTGGTGGGTTATCAGATCTGGTACTAGGTCCAGATGCCAAGGCTGCTCCAAAAGGTAACGATGAAGAAAGGGGAACCATATCTATTGAGGCCAGTAAGGGGCAATGAGGATCATTGTCACTCTCAAGGCGATGGCTTTCTGAATTAGTTGAGATATCAGTGGAAAGGGGGGAAAGGCATATAGAAGTCCCCGGGGCCAATCGTGGACTAGAGTGTCTCTGGTGGGATGGCCTGGTAACGGGAAGAGAGTGAAGAAGTCGTGACACTTGCTGTTTTGGGGAGTAGCAAAAAGATCGCAGCAAGGCTGGCCCCATCTTAGGAATACTTCTTCTAGAACTGATTTCTTTAGAGACCACTCGTGGGGCATGAGAATTGCTCTGCTCAATTTGTCTGCAATAACGTTGGATTTCCCGGGAATGTGCATTGCTATCAGAAAACGCTGAGAAGAGATCGCCCATTGCCAAAGTCTGAGTGCCTCTCGACATAAAGGGTATGATCTGGTTCCACCTTGTTTGTTGATGTACCACACTACGGACATGTTGTCCATTTGAATTGCAATAGTCCCAGTGGGAAGAGAGTCGTGAAGGGCTTGCAACGCTAAAAGCACTGCTCTCATCTCTAAGACGTTTATGTGCAAGTGGCACTTGAAAGGTTGCCACGTGCCCTGGACTGTCCTGCCCTGATAATGCCCCCCCCCCACCCGATCAGGGAGGCATCTGTTGTCAACGTGGCGACTGGGGGGGGGGAGAGTGAAGGGTCTTCCTTGGAGAAGTTGAGGTGATGTGATCCACCAAGACAGTTGATTCTTGCATGCTTGAGTTATCAATATGGTATGGGACATTGGGAGTTGTTGAAAGGACCATTGAGTAAAAAGCATCCATTGGAGGATCCTCATGTGAAAGCGAGCTAAAGGGAGAAGGGGAATAGCTGCTGCCATGAGCCCTAGTACCTTCAAAACCAGTCTGGCTTTGACTTTGTTGCATTGTAAGAGAAGGGAAACTTGGTTCCAAATGTCTAACACCCTCTGCTCTGTGAGTCTGGCTGAAAGATTGAGTGTGTCTAAGGTGGCACCTATAAAGATAATAGATTGACAAGGCGACAAAGCAGATTTTTCGAAATTTATCGAAATGCCTAGAGCTTGGCAAGACTGGATGGTGAAGTCCCTGCATAGAAGAAACTGATGTCTGGTGGTGGCGGTAAGGAGCCAGTCATCCAAATATGGAAACACCTGGAATCATTGACATCTCAAGTGAGCCGCAACCACTGCCATGCATTTGGTGAACACACAGTGGGCTGTAGTGAGACCAAAGGGCAGGGCCCTGAACTGGTAGTGACTGGCTCCCAGCCTGAAGCGGAGATATCTCCTGGAGCGTCTGTTCATTTTGATGTGGTAGTACGCGTCCTGAAGATCTAGCGAGCACATCCAATTGTCCTGACCCAAGAAGGGTAGAATGGACTGTAGCGTGACCATCCAGAATTTTGTTTTTCTGACAAACTTGTTTAAGTAGCTGAGATCCAGTATGGGTCTCCAGTCCCCTGTTTTCTTTGGTACCAAAAAGAATTTGGAGTAGATTCCGGATCCTTGCTGGTCTGCCGGGACTGATTGGATAGCTCTTTTTGATAGCAGCTTTGAAATTTCTACTGCTGCTTGTTCCCTTAGACCGGGTGGAACATCTGGAAGGGATATTTTGGGTTGGGTTGGGATGTGAATAAAGGGAATTTTGTAACCCTCGGCTATGATCGACTGTATCCATTTGTCTTGAGTAAGGGAAAGCCAGGCTTTTGGGTACAGTGATAACCTTCCCCCGACTGCCTCCGAAGGTGGACAGTCGGGCAGCCCCTCAGGGATGCTGAAAGGGTTTGTCAGGGAACATTTCTCTGCTACCCTGGTTTTGCGGACCTCCTCTGCCTCTAGGGCGGCGTCTATTATTATTCCCCCCTCTGCCTCTAGAGGGGAATCGGCCTTGTGCGTCAGATGAGACTCCTTGGGATTGTTTGCGGAACATCATCTTTCTTCCCCTCTGACCTTTGGGATAGGGTCTAGAAGGGGTAGAAAAACAGACTCCTACAGCAGAGAGAGTCTTACCTTCTACCTCGCACCTGGTCAATGTATCCTTCACCTGTGGACCAAACAAGGATGATCCATCAAAGGGAGAATTGGTGAAGGACGCCTTGAAAGGGTCCACAAAGTTGCATAGCCGCATCCAGGCGTGACGTCGTAAGGCAACACCTGTGCCTGTGGCTCTACTCGCTCCATCTGCTGCATATGAGACCAGCCGCATGGAGGAGTTAACGATGGAATTTAGGGTTGCCAACTGGGAGTTCATTGTATCTTTGAACCCCTCAGCTGTAGGATCCTTTATCAGTTCACCCATATCCTTGAGTAGATCTCTCTGGAGATGACTGAAGTGGCATAAGTAGTTCAGCGACCGCATTGAAAAGGTCGCTGATGAAAACATCCGCTTGCCGTACCTGTCCATGGTCCTAGATTCCTTATTAGGAGGATGGACAGGAACCGAAGGATCAGCTAATTCCTTCTTTGTGGCCGCAGCCACCACCATGGCATCAACAGGGACACCTTTGGATAAAAAATCTTTGTCTCTGGGGGCAGTAATAAATTTAGATGGTCTCCTCGGGGTGGGTTCCACTGAGTCAGGAGCCGTCCAAGCCTTCCTTGCCACCACTTCCATAAGGGGGTCAAAGGGAGGGGACACCCAGGAGGTAGAAGGGCGAGAGCCAAACGCCTCAAGATACACTGACTCATCCTCCGAAGGGTTAAGGGCTGGCCAGTTCCCCCTCTGTTTGAGGATTACAAGGATGTCAGCAAAGGAGACATCCTCAGAGGGGGATCGAGGGGAACCTTCGGATTCCTCTAAGTCAGTGTCAGAGGTGATAGACTCAGGGGAGTCGATGTGCTTCCTCTTGCACTGCCTCTTCCTAGGGGGATCTCCTGCAGGGTCAGGAGAGGCCTTGGAAGAGGAGGAAATTCCCAATGGGGAAACTTGAGGAGTTGGCTCTCTGCGGTCTGAGACAAAGGGGTGAGTAGAAATCACCGCAGGCACTGTAGATGGAGGGGCTGAAGGAGCTGACTGTGGGGCAGAACCTGGTTCTAGCACGCTCCGCATGACCTCGAAGGTACCCCTGTCAGGCAAGGCCCGAGGCCCCCGCTCCGAAGAGACAAGGACCTCCCCCAGCACCGACAGAGACGGCTCCGAAGCCAATGTCGGAGCTGAACTCACCAATGCCGAAGCTCCGAGAGGGAGAGCGGGGTCAGACAAGGGTCCAATGCCACTCGCCCCCTCAGAGCCGACGAGGGAAGCCTGGCGCCGAGATCCCTCCAAAGAGGAGATCGGAGCAGACGACGGAACCGAAATGGAAGGTATCGGATCCGACGCACCGACAGTCATGGCTCCGACAAGCCTTGGCTCCAAACTCGAAGAAGTCGGAGGATGAATGTATTGGGGAACGGGAATAGCCACTGACTGGTGAGTCAGGCTGTGCAGCATTTGGGCCAGTGCCTCGGACATGAGAAGTCTACTCACCACCCTTTGCAAATCATGGTCTGATAATCTGGAAGACCGAGAGGAATGAGTTTTGTGACTTCGTTCCAAAAGGAGAGGGGATCCTGGCGCCGAGTGCATGGATCCGATAGAGAGGGATCTGGACCTCTTTCTCGATTGTCGCTCCGATAAAGGTATCGGAGCCGACAAAGTTTTATCAGCCTCGGCTCCAGCCGGAGCCGAGGTAACAGTATGGGGCTTAGAAACATCGGCTCCAGCCGGAGCCGATGTCGAAGCCGACTTAGATTTCTCAGCAGTCGACTCTGGAGCAGGAGCTGACGGTTTAGAAGTTTTTGGAGGCTTCCCCGACACAGACTGAGGTGGGGGGCCTTCAGGCTTTAATAAGTCCCGCAAGATGAGCTTATTCTTGCGTTCCTGCAGGACTCTAGGGCTAAACCCATGACAAAAGGCACAAGAGTCCTGCAGGCACAAAGGCCCCAGGCAATACACACAAGAAGTGTGACCGTCTGTCAGAGACATTTTCTGACAGCACGAGTCACACTTCTTGAAGCCTGAGACCTTATCTTTAGACATAATACCACAAGACAGCCTAACACACACAAACACACTACAGACACTCTCTTTAGAAATAAAATATTAAAATAAATTTTAAGGTTAAAACACTAACACACACACACACACACACACACACACACACACACACACACACACACACACACACACACAAGTCCTTACAAAAACTAATTTAGTAAAGGACTAGGGGGAGGGAAGGGGCCGAAGGCCTAGAACTAGGAAAAAAAGGGAAAAGGGGCTTGACAAACAGGGGTCGATTTGTCTAAATTTTAAGATTAAACTGAAAAAATTAAGTATTAAATTTGAAAAAAGGGGTTTTTAGAAATACCTAAAGGTAAAACTGTAACTAACCTGCCTGAGCCGGTAGAAAACGCACCTCGTCAGCTATAGCGGCAAACGAGATCTGGGTAGTTACCGCCTAGCATTGTGGGATATAGGGGAGCCTTGAGCCGGTGGAATTAGCTCTCGAGCTTTTAGTATTGGCCGAGTCAGAGCCGAGGATCGGCTCCGAACCCATCCAGCAAGAATGAAGGCGAGATTGACAACTTAACATCACTCATTTGTTGGTTTTGAACTGGTATTCTTCAAACTGTGATTTTGTTTAACAGCTCTTTAAACAAGATAAAGTCTAAGTATGCATGTTAGGACTAGGTATCTATGACACCTGGCAGTGGCCATATCCAAATTTCTACTGCATACTATTTTCTAAAATGAAGTCTAGCACTCATTAGTACAAAACTGGTCTTAATGTTCACTGTAGATGAAAAGTGTTACTACCGTGTGGACCTTCTTAAGGCCAAGGGAGGGTGATGGAAGATATGAAGCAACTTTGAAGATTTGAGAGGCAAAAGAGATACTGATGATGGGGTGTTCTTTGTGCCTGTCTCCTGTCTTGTCCTCTAGACTGATAACTTGGTCACTGCCTGTAGAAAAGCTTTTTTTTTGCAGTTGTAAGTTCTTGGAATAGTATGATAATACAAGATGGAAGTGTCCCCTGACTTCTGTCAATGTTTATCCTTCTGTGAGTCAGTTAGGATATCTTGGGAAGCCTGACCAAATAAGGGGGTGATCCATTAGCCTTGATTTTTCATCATGTGGATATAGTTAAGTCCTTAACCAGGGACATCAAATTGTGATGAAAGCAGCTGTAGACTCCTTCAGAGATGCAACCACAATCTGAGAAGCATACCCAGTCATACAATTGTCAGTGGTGTCTATTGTGGTGGTGAACATTTGAGCTTCTTCTTTAATATTAGAGTCAGTACTGCAAGATTTCAATAACCATCTGCAAACTGGAGCTCTGATATTGTAACATGTTGGTACGATTAATAACTTTCCTTGTCACTAGCATGGCAGAAATCAGAGTACATAATTTAATTGCAACTGATACTGAGAATTTGTCAACTGTTTGATTTGATTACAGTGTTGTTCCACATGCAGACCTCTCAACTGTGCTTGTTTTTGAGGTACATAACTATTTTCAGGGTTGGGTTACCCCATTCAAATGCTGTACCTGTTTTTGAAGGTATGTCCATATTTTTTAGGTTTGTTTTACCACTCACACGATTTTCTAAATCAACCCCCATCCCACACAATTTTAAAGTTATTTAGTACACAAGAAACCAAACTACTTGACCAATATATTGGTGCCACCAATAGTTTAAAGAAAGAGGAGGACACACATTTATTTTGTCATTTCATATGCAAAAATAAATTACTTTGAGAAGTAAATATCTGCAGTATATTTCATTAAAGTATATATAATTTTAAACTGCATCTTTGACAATATGCTTATAGATTCATAGGTGGTTACCAAGCTATCGATCTGAGGGTCACTCCAAGCCTAGCCATTTACACCCAATGTATTACAAGAGAAAATCTTGTCAATGCCCAAGACTGTAGTTGGTAATGACTGTCCATATCCAACAGGGATGTGGGAGCTATCCCCAGCAAGAATTTACAGTTTCCCATCCATTTGTCCAGGCTCTGTTTAAACAGAATCATAGGGGTGCTCTGTTTAATATTAATTAGTAGCCTATTCCAGAGAACTGGCAACCCCTGTGAGATGAATTTTTCCCTCCAACACATCCTGTTTATGTCATAGGCCAGATTTAGGTCACTGGAGCAGGTAGTTCTAGTCCTATATGACTTGCAAATGTGCAGCATTTTCATTAGGTTTGGGTCAGAGATTGTTCTGTAAGCCAGGCATAGGTCTCCTCTAAGTAGTCTACATGCCATTGAGTACAATGGCAAGGATTTCAGTCTGTTCATGTAAGGCATGTGCTGGAGATCCTGGACTTTCTTAGTTAAAAATCTTTGTGGTTTCTCAAGTTACTGCAGGTGCCTGGTACAGTACATACCAAAAGGGGCGTTATGCTCTATTATAGGCCTGATGAGTAACGATTATAGGGGGGTTATAACTTTTAGTTATGTACTTACCATAACTTTAGATGTTTGGGATCCATCTCGCCTACATTCTGTACTGATGGGCTCGGAGCCGATCCCTCGGCTCCGACTCGGCACGCTATGCTATAGAGCGAGGCCTCTTATTGGCTGAGCTATTTCTTATCCCAGGATGCACCACCACTAATCCCCCAGATCTTGTTTGTCTGCATTCATGCACACATGCACAACTTGTTTATATAACATTGTTAGATGTTTCAAGATGAAACAACAGGATTCGGACCTTCTGATATCCTCTGATCTCCAAGGAAGGGGGAAGGAGGGTGGGTTATTAGGAATGTAGCGAGATGGATCCCAAACATCTAAAGTTATGGTAAGTACATAACTAAAAGATGTTATGTGATCCTATCTCGCCTACATTCTGTACTGATGGGACAGCGTCCTAGCACCTAAATCCTGGGTGGCTCATTGGAAAACACTCCTGAGCACTGTGGAACCAAATGAAGCTCATCCTCTAGATGCCACATCCAATTTGTAGTGGGAAATGAAGGTGTGCGGGGAAGACCATGTAGCCGCAGCACAAATGTCACTAATGGCAAACTTAGAATGAAATGCTATCGAAGTAGCCATAGCCCTTGTAGAATGAGCTTTGACAGAGGTGGTAAGCTCTTTGTTAGAATAAGAATAAGCTTGAGTAATACAGTCCCTGATCCATTTGGCAATAGTGACCTTTGTGACAGCTTTGCCCAATTTATTGTCTGCAAAGGATACAAACAACTGATCTGTTTTCCTTGTTTGTTTGGTCCTGTCTAAATAAAAACGCAACTGCCTGTGGACATCTAATGTGTGGAATATGAATTCCGCTTTGTTAGAAAATTTCGGAAAGAAGACTGGAAGTTCTAATGATTGTTGTAGGCAGAAACTGGAACAAACTTTAGGGACAAAGGAAGGATTTGGCCTGAGAGATACTCTGTCTTTGTGAAAAACTAAGTACGGAGGTTTCACAGACAAAGCTTGAAGCTCTGAAACCCTTCTGGCAGAAGTGATCGCCACCAGAAAAGCAGTCTTCCACGATAGAAATTTTAGATCACATGTCGCTGCCGGTTCGAAGGGGAAGGAAGTTAAGGCGCGTAACACCACATCGAGATCCCATGGAGGAGCAGGATGAGAAATCGAAGGTCTTAAAAGCGCAGCACCTTTCAAGAAGGTCTTACACAATCTGTTGCTCATTAAAGGTGGGTTTATAGATTCGTGAAAATTGGAAATAGCTGCCAATTGAACCTTGATGGTAGAGACTGAAGAGCCTTGATTGAAAAGAGAAGTTAAAAATTTTAGTACCTCTGATACGGGAATAGTGATGGGATCCAGGCCCCGGAGTTGAGCCCAAATAGCAAATCTTTTCCATTTGCTAGAATACAATTTCTTTGTAGCAGACTTGTGGGCCGAAGATAAGATGTGTACCACTTCTGGATCCAATGTATGTCTCCTGACTATAGTCGGAAGAGGAGGAGCCAAGCTGTCAATTTTAAGGTGTGAAGGGACTGGTGAAATAGTCCTGACTGATGAACCAAAAGGTCTGGGATCTGATCCAGGAACCATGGACCTTCCAGAGCATACTTCCGAAAATATGGGAACCATACTTGACGAGGCCAGTAAGGAGCAACTAAGATCATTTTGCTCCCCAAGAGAGATGCCTTTTGGATCATCCTGGGAAGGAGAGGAACTGGAGGGAAGGCATAAAGCAAGCCAGTGGGCCAAGGACGGGCTAGTGCATCCATGGGGCTCTTCCCCGGAGCCGGGGTGAGGGAGAAGAACTTTTTGCACTTCGCATTTAGAGGAGTCGCGAAGAGGTCGCAACACGGTACTCCCCATTTGCTGAAAATCTGATTTGCCACAGTGATGTTCAGAGACCATTCGTGAGGAGAGAGGATGGTTCTGCTCAGTCTGTCGGCTATCACATTGGACTTGCCTGGGATATGAGTAGCCACTAGGAAGCGTTTGGTCGACACTGCCCATTTCCAAACCCTCATGGCTTCTCTGCAAAGAGGATAGGATCTGGTCCCTCCCTGTTTGTTCAAGTACCAGACAACTGACATGTTGTCTGAGTGAACGGCAATCACGCCCTGAGGGAGGTAATCGTGAAGGGCTTGAAGGGACAGAAGCACTGCCCTCATTTCTAGAATGTTGATATGAAGTAGGGTCTCTTTTGGGTGCCATTTGCCTTGGACTGACCTGCCCAGGGAATGCCCCCCCCCACCCCATCTGGGAGGCGTCCATGGTCAAAGTGGCCGCAGGAGGAGGTGGAACAAAGGGTCGTCCCTGATCCAAATTGGAGGGCACTAGCCACCAGCGAAGGTCCCGTTTGCAGGTTTCCGTGATCCATATGAGGTGACTGAGAGGGAGTTCCTGAAAGGACCACTGAGCTGAAAGAAGCCACTGGAGAATTCTCATGTGCAACCTTGCAAGGGGAACTAGAAGAACCGTGGTGGACATGGATCCCAATAGTTGCAGGACCATTCTGGCTGGGGCTTTGGATCTGGGAAGTAAGGCTCGAACTTGAGACTGTATGGTTTGTATTCTGTCTGTAGGTAGATAGACCCGCATTCGGTTTGAGTCTATCTCTACCCCTATGAATCTTATGCGTTGAGATGGCAGCAACACAGACTTTGGCCAATTGAAGGTGATTCCAAGGGAATTGCCCAGTGATATAGTGGCTTGTAGGCTCCGCAATAGTAGATGCGTGGAGGTGGCAGTTAGGAGCCAGTCGTCTAGATACGGAAACACCTGGAATCCTAGACTTCTCGGGCGAGCAGTCACGACCGCCAAACACTGGGTGAACACCCTGGGGGCTGTGGTGAGACCAAAGGGTAGCGCGCGGAACTGAAAATGACTGCCTCCTAGGCTGAAGCGCAGATGTCTCCTGGACGCTTGATGTACCATAATATGGTAATAAGCATCCTTGAGATCTATGGAGCACATCCAAACACCTTTCTCCAGCAATGGGAGAATGGTTTGTAGGGTGACCATTCGGAACTTGGACTTTCTGACTGAATGGTTTAGAATACTGAGGTCCAAAATGGGTCTCAAGTCCCCGGTCTTTTTTGGCACCAAAAAGAATCTTGAGTAAGTCCCTAATCCGATCTGGTCTGCGGGGACCGGTTGGATGACTCCTTTTTGCAGCAGCTTTGAAACTTCTGAGGCTGCAGTTTCCCGTTGACTGGGTGGCGGGTCCGGGATTTTTTTGGACTGAGGTGGAGAGTGAGAGAAAGGGATGGTGTAACCTCCGGCGATAATTCGAAGCACCCATCGGTCCTGAGTGACACCTTCCCAGGCTTTTAGGTGCTTCAAAAAATGACCCCTGACTGGCTCCGGAGCTGCACAGTCGGGCAATCCCTCAGGGACTGTGAAAGGCTGAAGAGCCACGAAAGAGCTTGCAGTCTCCAGTGTTGCGAGGGCCTCTGCCGCCTCTGGGACGGAATCTTCCGGAAGAATTTCCCCCTCCCCTGCCTCTGGAAGGGGGATCATCCTGCTGAGAGGGGTAAGGCTTCTGAGATCTACGGAACCACATTTTCCCTCCTCTTTTAGCCTTGGGATAAGGCCGAAAGGGAGTGGAAAATCGTGCCCCTACGGCAGTCAAAGTCTTACCCTCCTGCTCGCAGCGGGTCAGTGTGTCCTTTACCTTGGGTCCAAACAGGGAGGACCCATCAAAGGGGGCGTCGGCAAAGGAAGACTTAAAGGCCTCCGCGAAATGACACAGGCAGAGCCAGGCTTGTCTCCGTAGAGCAATGCCTGTACCGCCGCTCTACTCGCCCCTTCGGCCGCATAAGAAATGAGTCTCATGGACGAGTTTGAAATGGATGACAGTGTAGCCAGCTGAGAGCCAACCGCCTGGGCCAGCTCTTCAGGCAGGTTACCCAAGAGGGTATCAGAAAGTTCTTTAATCAGATCCCTCTGAAATCTGGTAAAGTGCGTAAGGTAGTTCAAGGACCTTAATGTAAAGGCCGCTGAACTTAGGGTGCGCTTTCCGTACCGATCCATGCTCCTAGACTCCTTATTAGGAGGATGGACGGACGTCGAAGCCTCTGCTACATCTTGCTGGGTAGCAGATGCCACCACCAAAGCATCTACAGCCACAGCTTTAATTAGGAACTCTTTTTCAGGGGGTGCTGAGAGGAACTTATTAGGACGAGCAGGCACTGGTTCCACAGAGTCTGGGTGTTCCCACGCCCTTCGACAGATCAAATCCAAGAGCTCGTCGAAGGGCGGAGACACCCAGGAGGTGGAGGGCTGAGCCCCGAAGGCCTTAAGGAACACCGACTCATCAGCAGAAGGGGGTTTAGACTGCCAGCCGCCTCGTTGTTTAAGGGCTTCCAGGATGTCTGCAAAGGAGACATCATCTGAGGACGACTTAGGGGACCCTTCTGCATCATCGAGATCAGTGTCTGATGTAAGAGACTCATCAGGGGAGTCAATGTGCTTCCTCTTGCACAATCTTTTCCTGGGGGGTTCTTCCGAAGAAGCTTCAGAAGGACCTCCAGGAGGGGGGGGGGACCCCAGTGGGGGTAACCTCAGGCCCCGGGGCTCCGCTGTCTAAGGACAGGGGGACTGCCAAAGACCCAGTCTCGGTATGTAGGGAAGGAGCTGGGGAGACCGTGGAGGTAGCCACATATGATTTGGCTAATGCACTCCTCATAGCCCTGAAGGCGGGACCACCAGAATTCTGGGAGGGTCCCACCTCCGTGGCCATGACGGTAGACGGCACTCCCACAGCCGACGCACCGAGAGGAAGACTTGGGACCGAAAACATCAGTCCCGAAGCATCCCCCCCCAGGGCCGACGGAAGAAGTCCGTGTACCGAACTCCGACTCAAGAGCCGGAGTTGGAGTAAGGGTCGGGCCCGACCCTAAAACCTCCACCGGTTCCACCAGCACCGGCTCCAACGGTGCTGAGGCTGTTGGAGGAGGAACCATAGTAGCAGGGTGGACCATCGGCTCCGAAGCCGAATGGGCTGGAGCCGAAACTAACTTTTGGAACACCGGAGACTGGAAGAGTTTTAGGAGCACCCTGTCGATGTCCGAATCAGACATCTTGGAGGATCTGGACGATACCGATCGGGTCCGAACCGATTTCTCCATCAGCTCCATAGGACTAGGGGACCAGCTCCGAATGGATTCTATAATTATCGGTTCCGAGGGAGATCTCAAGGCAATTTCCCTCGGTGCCGATGAGGACTTCGGCGCCGAAGGGGAAGAGTCTGAGCCAGCAACCCTCATCGGCTCCAATATCAGTGGAGCCAATGAAGGTGACCCGCCTCTCGATGCCCCAGTCCTCGGCTCCGAAACCAGAGGCGTCGAGACTGGAGGCATCGAGGCAGACCGTTCCGCCCTCGGCTCTGAAGTCCGTGGAGCCGATGGAGAAGTCTGCCTAGGTTTTTTGGCAGTCGGTTCCGACAGACTGGTCGGAGCCGACACTTTTTTCTTTTTTGAAGGAGAGGGAGAAGAAGATAAAGCCTCCTTGAAGGATGGCTTAATTAACCCCTTAAGGATTAATTTGTTTTTCCTCTCCTGGAGGACCCTTGATGAGAAGGCGTGACACACGCTACATGACTCTTGTAGGTGCTTGGCACCTAAACAATAAACACACGAGGAGTGGTCGTCCGTTATGGACATCTTATAACCACACCTCGCGCACTTTTTAAACCCGGAGGGTCTATGTTCCTTAGACATTTCGACTACCTAGGGAAACAGATTAATCACAGAAAAACTAAGAAAGTTTAAAGCTTCTTTTTTTTTTTTTTACACGAAAACAGTACACGAACTAGTAGCACAAAAACACATAAATTGAGGGTCAAGACCCTCTAACTTAAGCAGGTACTTGACCAGTAAAACACAAAACACTAGCTAGAATAGGGGAAGGCCCCTCTAACTTAAACGGGAAACCTTCCCTAAACGAAAAACACAATTCTCACAAAAAAATTTTCAAATACACTCGTACAACAACGATAGCTGTTAAAACAGCTTTTGGGTTCAATTAAACAAAATTTCTGACAGGAAAAGTCTGAATAAACAGTACTTAGCCCAGCCAAGTTTGAGACCACGTCCTAGCTTGTAAGCGGCAAACGAGATCTGGGGGATTAGTGGTGGTGCATCCTGGGATAAGAAATAGCTCAGCCAATAAGAGGCCTCGCTCTATAGCATAACGTGCCGAGTCGGAGCCAAGGGATCGGCTCCGAGCCCATCAGTACAGAATGTAGGCGAGATAGGATCACATAACATCCTCTTTTGCTCTTGAGGCAATGCCTTTACTAATCAAGTGTGCAATGTAGAATGCCTTCCTTACCATAGTAGACACATGGTGGTCAAAGTTAAGGTCACAGTCTAGTTGTGTTCCCATTAGTACTTAGGTATCGTTGTTTATTTTATAGTCTGTAGGAACACTGGTTTTACCAAAGGGAAGAATGATGCATTTTTTGCATTCAGTTTGAGTCTGTGACTTTGGCACCAATTGTTGGTCTGTGTAAGTTCCTCCTGGAGTACACTGACATCATCTGGGGATTCAACGACTGCACCTAGTTTGCAGTAGTCAGAAAACTTGTCCAGCCACAGCACATTTGTTTTGGCCTGAACTTCTAAGAAGTGTAAACCAAACAAAAGGGGGCCCAGCACTAACTTGTGGCACCTCACTGGTGACAAGTCTGCTGGTTGAAGTGGAGTTGCCCACTTTGACAATGTGTGAATTGTTAGTGAGCCAGTTTGCAACCCACCTCTCAACAAACAGGTTGACATTCAGTTGGGTAAGTTTGTCAATAATGCCTGAATGTGAGATTGTGTCAAAGGCCTTAGCCAAGTAAAGATATGTTGTTTGCCCAGTCTATGGCCCTGGTCACATTTTCAAAGAAGTTTACTAGGGTTAACAGGCATGATCTGTCTTTGACAAAGGTGAACTGGGTCAAATCTGGGGTTTGGAGATCGCCTGTATCCTTATTTATGAGGTCCATGATGATACGTTCCATGGCCTTACAGATAAGGCTGGTCAGGCTTATGGGTCTATAATTACCCGGGTCTGTTGCTAAGCTGCCCTTATGGAGGGGGATAACAGTCATTATATTCCATTCTACAAGGACAAAATATGTGCTCAGGCTGCGGTTGAACAGGGTGCCTAATGGGGTTGCTAGTTCATGTTTTAGTTTATTTAGAATGCAGCCCGGGATGCCATCCAGACCCACAGAGCATTAGTGACCTGCTCTTTGGATATGTAAGGTGGGGGAGAAGATGAAGGCATGATGTGTGATACATTTAGAGGGGATAAAGGGGTGAAATTTTCACCAAAAATGTCTGGTAGTAGGTTAGCAATTTTTGAAGGATCAGTGTGTGTGATACCATTTGTCACTAGTTCAGCATACATCTGGGTCCTACTTTTTAGGCTACGAATGTAGCTGAAGAATCCCTTATGGTTAACCTTAGCTGTGATTGCTAAATTTTTTTCTCTAAGTTTCTCCTTAGAGGATTTTATAAGTTGGCTTATTTGTTTATTTAGACTGAGGAGGGTGCTTTTCCAGTGCTGGGACCTCCCCTTTGTATTCTTAGACAACAGCTTCTTTCACTTGTTGTAAAGTTTATTAATGCTAGATGTCCACCAGAGTGGATTATTTTTTCCTGAGACTCCTGTTTTGATCCTATCCAGCACAGCCGAGTCTATACATTTATATAAGTGTTTGTACAAGCATTCGGTGTATACCTTGGTATAGTTGCCAATACCATCTGTGGGGACTGGGGATTAGAATGCATTTATGCCATCCCCTAGGATTGTATAGTCTGCTTTGGTGAAGTTTTTTAATCTGACTTCACCTCTGGTGGTTTCTGGGGTTATTGCTACTTCAAAAGTGACTGATTTGTGATCTGATTTTACTAATGAGGGTCCAACACTTACGGTAGCACATCTGTCCCTCGTGTGAATAATAACCAGGTCAAGTATGCTAGAGCCTCTTGTGGGGTATTGTACAATTTGTTCCAGGGCATTTGAGTTAACAAAGTCAAGAAACTTTTGCACAAGTAAGTTTAGGCTGGTATAAGTTTCCCAGTTGGTGGCAGGATAGTTGAAATCCCCCATGACTAGAGTGTTAGGTTGTATTTGGATTAACTACAGTAGGGTCAAGTAAGCCTTATGCACATCTTGGTCCATGGAGGGAGATCTATAACTAATGATGACTTGAAGGGGGGGGGTCTTACCTATGGTAATCTGAACCTGGAGTGACTCCACAGAATTATCCTATCAAACCAGTCTGGAATCATATTTATCTCTGATATAGATAGATACTCTCCCACCTATGGTTCTCCACATTCATTTTGTCATCTGAAAGTGTGCATTGTAGCCTTGCAAGGTTGGGGTATTCTCTGTGACCATGAACCAGGTTTCTTTACCTGCACAGACGTCAACATTATCCAGGGAGAGGGGTGCTTCCAAGGAGTGCAGTTTCTGGTTTAAACTCCTAGCATTTAGCAGCATAACCCTTATTTTGTTAGTGTTGGATATTATCACGTTGGTAACTTTGTTGTTGATACTTTGCTCTTCTGTAGCCTCTCCTAATCCTATTTAGGCCCAGCCACCCAACCTTAGCTTTGGGATTCAACCCAAGTGTAATGACGGCAACAGTGAAACACGATGACCATAGTACAGTTGTGTACCTACCATAAATGTAGATGTTCGAGTGTATTCACTGTTGCAGTCCAGGTTACCCACCCACCATCTCCCTTTTCTTGCTGGGACTTTTCTGTACTTTTCTATTCTACACAACCTATGTGGTGTATTTGCTTGTAGATGAAGGAAATGTTTATTTTAGTACATGCATGCTTCTTGGCATAATTTTTTAGCCTACCTATTTGGGGGCACCTGACATCTGGGGCAAGAAAAACTGAAGAAAATGGCGTCGGCTGCATCTTTTATACCCCTGGCGCACTGACGTCAGGGAAGAGGTGACAGCAACCGACGCTGGACCTAGACTTTGGAATTCTGGCTGACTGCAGATAGCCTGCCAGCAGGATAACCCAAGTGTAATGACTGCAATAGTGAAACACGATGAACATCAACCATGTTATCCCAGGCTGACAGAAACTGGAACCACTTTGAATGATATCAGAAACTAAGACAATTATTGAAGTCAATCATTTCTTGTTTACATTGTGGCATCATTCTAGGTGATGGTAAGATGCTGCTCAATGCTAGGGAAATACCTGCTTGGGACACATAATCAGAGAGCTCAATCATGTCTCTCTTCATATAGTCCAGTGAGGTGCATCTCAAGTTGTTCACACTAACATGAATTATGACTGAGTCATAATGGTATTTGAGAGACATGTGTGATCTGATAAATCCTGGCACCAGACAGACAGCTGACCATGACTTTCTCCTTATCCAACCTGGTGAGTGGGACATCTGTGTGCCTCACTATACAGTCACCAATAACAAGGAAATTTGATATGAGTGTGCTACACCTTACGGGCTTGATAGGTGAGACACTGGTGTCTTGAATGCTGTCAGAAGTGTGCTTGGTGTAGCAACTTTGTGTTTTGGAGGTCTTGAGTGTTTAGGTAGGTTTTTGGAGAGTACCTCTGTGTATGTGTGCTGAGTGCGTGCTTTGTGAAAGAGTTGTGGTGTGTGAGCTGACAACCTCATCTGTGTTACTGTTCCGAGCCTGAGAGAGCAGGGATTCTATGTTCTTGGTGTAAATACATCTCTCGCACTCTGTACTAGAGTGAATTAGTAGTAGAGGGTTGTCAGTTTACATGAGGCACTTGCTACACTACCTCAGGAGACCCATATCAACTAGGCTGACAGGAGAAACAAAGGTAGTCCAACTGTCCATAATGCTAGGTTTAAACCTGTTATCTCAATGGAACAGGGACAGGAGTGGTCTTTACTGGTGCTCTTTTGGGGACTAAAGCAAGAGGTGCACTGTATGTGATCTGGGCTAATGGATGGTTCCTACAGGGTTTTAGGCTACTGGTCAAGTGGCCACAGCACAGCTAGAATGCATCTCTGAGCAGCTATGTGCCTTTTTTATAAGAACAATACTGCTAGACTACAACCGCTTCTAAGGGAAAATTTGTCTCAACTAACTTTTGCATCTATAACCACCAAGGGTTACCCCAAGGAAATGGTTGGAAACAAATTAGCCACTCTAAAAGCTCAAAACTGAGCCCTGTTACAGTAACCTTTAAATAAGGTCAGTCCAAACTGTACCTTCCTGCCACGAGGGCACGGGGGGGGGGGGCCTCTACAACAAAAGATTTCCTGATTTAGTGCTCAATCTATACAAACAGAGCTAGATTCAGCAAGGGTGAATCTAGTCTATGTTACAGTAACGAGAAGTGCAACAAATACACAGTGAAACAGTAAAAAATGCTGCAAATACAGTTACATGCAGTAACACAATTACAACACAGTATAAAGTGCAGAAACAGTTGACAAAAACTGCACTTAGCATTCGCTGATCACACAGTAGTTTTTGAGACAATTGTAGAGCAGGAGCAGGTTGCCTAACTCACTAGAGCTTTGGTAAAACAAGAGCAAACCTGGGACTTTTGGAGTAAACATGAGAAACAGTTGGAAACAAATGAGTCAATCTAAAAGCTCAAAACTGAACCCTGCTCCCCCAATTTTGTCACTCTCATTATTTAGACGTGTTTTTGAGTAGCATCCCGGAATCTTACAGGAAGTGAGAAGAGTTATGTGCTATAAGGCAATCACATTTAGGTGTACAGTTTTCTGGCTGAATGTATCAACATTTCAAGAGCCTTTGTACTGTTTTCAATGACTATAGGTTGAGATGCATGTCTAAGGGTGTATTTTCACTCCCTTGAAGGTCAGAAGGTCAAGGCACCAGGATTTTTTGTTTGAGGTGTGCTAATAAAATGTGTTGTGTTATTTTATATATATTTGTTTTGTTTTACCTCCCATATTTTAGAAGTAGGAGCATGTTTCTAAACTTTTCTGTCTGAAATGGTCTGTAGATTTTAGGGGGTTGATAGTCATGAGGGAAGTGCATACCAAAAATGAAATGAAATTAAATAAAAAAAAACACTCCTTTCAACATTAGTAAAATAGTCTGGTTACGTCAGCTTCTACTAATCTTTCAAGGAAGCTAAATTTCTCCTTTCATGAACCATTCAGCTTTTCATGAGCTGTTGTACAAAATAATAGAATGTCAGTGCTTAATTACATCTTTAGTTACAGAAACAATTTAACGTAGGATATATACAGGCTTCTCTAATATTTCTAATCTGCCTGCTGTTAGAAGATCAAAAAAAATGACCAAATGCAGTAACTAAGGATTTTAAAGCTGAATATCACTGTTTTGTGATTCCTATACTAACACTGATGACTGTTACACTAATTATTCTGAAGACATTAAAATTAACTTACCAATATTGGCCTCTGCTAATAGCAGCAATGATGGTACTAGCTGGACAGAATTCAGGCCATGAATATCAATACTAAATCGTAATGACTGTAAGGCAGCAGGGATTGCTTCCTCATGCTTTCCCTCAAACAGCAACTTCTGAGCCACCGTATAAGCCAGCTCCACAATATGCTTCTGTGTACCAGAAAGAGGAAAAAAGATTAGAGTTTCAGCAGTGTCCAACCACTAAAGACAGTGTCAAGTTATTGTATGCCAGTAATTGCAAACTAATAAAAGCAGATTTTCAACATTAAAATCTGAATATACGGCTTGCATTAGGGTTATACATAGTGTCAAAACTAGTACATTAAGAGACTGTCACAAAGCCAGAACAAATAGTCAGGATTATATTTTACATTATCAGCTATGCATTTATCTGTAGGTGAAAATAAGCTGGCTCAACACTTACTTATCCCATTTCTAAACCTATTTCTCTACATTGAAAGTCAAGCTAAGAATTAAAAAGGCTTGCATGCTCCAGGGTGGATTTATATAAAAACAGAATTTATTCCAGTATTACAATTAAATGAATAACTTAATGAGTGGGTATGTTAATTGCTGTATATCATTAATAAGTCAGAAAAAAATCACATTGGGTTTGTTTGGCTGACAAACAGGCAGGTCAAATATCATATCCAAGTCCAAAACACAAAAATATGTTCCTTTCTTCCATCCAGATTCATTTATTGACATAATCCTTCCAAGGGCACTTGTTTATTGATGAGTAGTGAAAAAAAAAAAACATGTTCCAACTTCTGGAGATAATTGTTTGCAAATCTAATGTATCCTCCTTGACAAATGCCTGTTTAATCACAGGGCAGAACCTGGTTATATACCTCTCAAGGCAACCTTCCTTTTCCTCACTGTAAACAGATCTTATTTTGCCCAAATAGATGGCTAGGCTCTGAATCAACAAGTTGTAGTATCACAACCTTTAGTTCATTTGTCAGAGTGTGGCTGTATATACTTCAACAAAGCTCTTTCAGAGTCTGTCTGTCTGTCACTGTGTTAGCTGGGCAGCTCATATAACTGAATGTTTGAACTGCTCAGTATTGTATCTCTGATTATCCAAAATGGTTAAATGGGTCCACGTTAATCAGCTGCAGCCTTTCCATGAACACAAAAGTGTTCACTCATCCTCCATCTTATTTGTACTGTTTCCACAGATTCCATTTGTTTCTATGTAATTTTTTCCTTCCATTTTCTAAAGATCCCCCTCCAACTCTTTTATCTCCTTTACAACATTCTATAATTCCATTTCAATTGGTTTTGTTTTTGATTTCTATTTCTGAGTAATTATTTTAACCAAAAGAATTAAACTTGTTAGGGCCTTACTATGTTCAGAAAATTCAGTTTCTATATCCCAGCCCAAAAGAAACATTTCCTTAGTTACAATAATTTGCTCCCCCAACATTTCTGATAAAGAAGCCTGTAGGGAATTTCTAAAATCTACCAACTCATTTCATTGCCAAAAAACATGTTCTGCTTGGCCTCATCATACTCTATGACTTCTCCCTCCTTAGTTATTTGCTCCCAATACCTGTTTCTTTGCTAATTGTCTCCATTAAATCCCAGCTCTCTCATGCATATTTTCTAAGCCCCTATTACCAGCAGTCATCCTTATTGGTAAAATCTTGTTTCTCCATTCCCATGTTGGCTTAGTTCTCAAAATAGTTTCTGCTACTTTATAAATATAATATTCTGTACGGTTATTGTTCTCATCCTCTCCCATCTTAGCTTTTGCTTCTTTTTTAACACCTTTATTGAATTATCACTTGTGACATAGACAAACTTAAACTTATATAAAAGTAGTCAAATGATATTAACAAGTTCACATTTACAATGATATTAACAAGTTCACATTTACAAACATTATACATCACATATATTATTATATTCCATATAATCAAAACAATATTACATAAATTGTTCAATTCCTGCCTTCTCTTAACCCTCATTCCTCATCCAAAATATTTTTCTGCATGTATTGTTCCTACAATTTCCATTTATTTATGTAATTTACTCCTACCTTTTCCTAAAGATCTCACTCACTGTTCTGTCTCTGCTACAATATTCACTACTTCAGGTATAGTTGCTTTAGACTTTGCTTTCCATTTTCCGGTAACTGCCTTTTTGGTAGCCACCAGAATTAAACATAACAAGACTTACTATGTCGAGACAATTCAGACTCTGCATGACAGCTCAAAAACATAATTTCCTTAGTTACACTCATTTGCTCACCCAGTATTCCTGACAGAGTGCTCTCTAGGGAAATTTTGCAGTCTGCCACCTTATTACACTCTGGAAACATAATGCTCCAAGGTACCTCTTTCTTCCCCACTACACCTACAACATTTGCCATCTACTTGAGGAAAAAATGAAAACATTATTTGGAGTCTGCTTGGGGTATAAAAGTATCTATGCAAACACTTCCAGGGAAAAAATCCTAAATCTTCAAGATTTTGTAGCATATTTAAGAGTGATATATATGTCCTGCCATTATTTCTTTGTGAATTGCTTATGTAATCTCTCTTCCCAATCTTTTCTGACCTCTTCTGATTGATTCCTATAGTTATCCTGCAATATTTTATATGTCATACTAATTATTCATTTTTAATAGTAGCTTCTGTTCTAGACTGAATTAAAAACTCAGCCAGTGCAGGACTTTCATTTAGGACTCACCATCTCTTTCTCTGTGTATAATCTGATACCAATCCATGATATAGAAGACAAGGCAAATGTCTGTATGGGCTCTTCACATTCTATTACCTTTCCCTCTTTTTATTTGTTTCTAATACCTTGGTTCCTTTGCCAGCTTCCTCCAATATATTCTAGCCCCACTAGCCAATTCTCTGTCCCGCTAATTGTAGTCATCCTGTTGGCGGAATATCCTTTCTCCATTCCCATGTTGGCTTTGTTCTTAATATACTTTCTGCTACTTTATGAAGATAATATTCTGTATGACTGTTATTATTCTCCTTGAGGCTGTGCCTCCAAACTCCCACTTTCCTTATGTTTTGAATTACCTCCTTGCCTCATCATTATCCTTTTCCAGTTGGAATCGTAGCTTTCTGATTGTGTTATGTAAAAGAGCTTTAACTGTGTGGCTCTAAAATATCCATTTAAATCAGGTAATCCTAAACCTCCTTGTTCTTTTGAAAGGATCAGCTTTTCCCACTTGAGTCTTGACTTCTTCCCTACCCAGATGAAATCCTTCAACTCTTTATTAATTACTATCCACAACCTCTACTCTGGTTGATACAAAATATGCCTGACCTGTGAGTCACGAAAGTAGATACTGTGACCAGAGCTATCTGGAATTTTGTAAATAATTATATGTCATGTGTGAATATCAACATGATTCATATAAGATACTTGTGTAACAATTGTATTAGAACTGTATGTCAGGTGTATATCAGACTGCTGGAACAGAAGTATATGTTGAAAAGGTTTTTGCAAAGTGCTTAAAATGTAACCATAGCATGCCCTACTGGAATAGAACAGAAATGTACCTGCACTATTGTAACTGTTTAGATGTATATATTTTAAAAGTGGAAACTGGAATACAGAAGGTTAACTACTTCAGGAAAAAAATATCTGAAATTAAATTACTTTATGGCCAGGCTATAAAAATATGTTATCTTTCAGTTTCAGTGCAGCAAGAGACAAAATGCCTAAAACTAGAGAGCTTTCTATACTGTCTTGGAAGTGTTCTATGACTTCCACCATTTGCCAAATTTCTGAGGAAAAGCCCTTGTCTATGTATTTTCACAGGTAGATGCTAAATACTTCTATCTTCCAGCAGTGCGGGGGGGTTCACCTGGGATAGAGTCAGATGACAAGAAATGAGATCATTTTGCAAGCTATCTCAGCAAGAACTCTCTTAGAGAGACGGAGCATTCTGTAGTCTGTCTTGGACCTGACTAGAAGACCCATAAACCACACATTTGCCTTGCTCTAAGTATGTAAGCCTAGGGAACAGTATAACAAAGAGTAATTTAGATGTTTTTCTTTATTTATTGGAGACTGTCCTGCAATGTTAATATTTCCTGTGATTTGAACTCTGATGTCACTGTATATATATATATATATATATATATATATATATATATATAAGCCTTTCTCTAGAAGGCGTTAGGAAAGTATGTACTTCTGCTACTAACCCCCTGTGTTGCTATAGATACTTAAAAGCCGACTAGGTGTTCAGTAAGCTCCCCTACCAGGAAATCCAGCAGCCTACTTACTATTTTTCTATTCTCATTTCCCCTCTGTTCCCTTTTTTCTTCAACCTAGCCCTGTGTTGGGATCTGCCTTAGGGGATTTACAGGTGCACTATAGCACCTGACCACAAGGTGGCTCCCTCCCTCCACTATCCTCTACTTCTTACATTTTACTGTTCCCTTTTCTCCAATATATCTTAAAAGCTTTACCTTCCCTTTTTTGGTGTCCCTATACTTCTTTTTATTCATTGTAGCTCACCCCTCTCTGCTTATCCCCTGTCCCCTGTACTTACCTGCTATACTTCTCATTCAGTCCTCTGGTAGGTTTTCTGCTCTCATCCTGCATTCCTGGCTCTACCCGCTCCGCTCCCCTACCTTGCCCCCAATTCTCACCCGCCCCCAGTACATCTAGCTTTATTCTGCCTTATCTCTCCCACCCCTTTTTCCTCCAACCAATCCAAACCCATAAGCCCTCCCCTTCCTATCCAAAACCACTCCCCCTAATTTGTTGTTCAACCCCCCAAATACCTCTACTTACCTTTCTAACTACTCCATCATGCTACCCCTTCCTCCCAAACTCATTCTACCATTTTGCTTCCTTTTCCTACTCATTCCCCTATACCACATCTCTTGCTATACTCATATCCACTTAATTCCTCCCCCATTTATTCCCCAACATCACCCTATCTCTCACTACCACAACATATCCGCTTCTTTAATTCCTTCCTACCCATTACTCTTCAGAAAAACTAAGCTTTTTCCAACCTCAAACATGTTTAAATACAAACCACATCTCCACCACCCACCTCATTCCAATTATAAAACTATTCAGAACCCTACTCTTCCCATATCCATTCACTTAGCAGGAGACATCCACCCCAAGCCAGGCCCCACCTTTCAGCCCACAATCTCCCCTAATCACCACAAAAAATGCTCTAGCAAACAACTCAAATTCCTTACCATCAATGCCCAAAGCCTAAAAAATAAACTATCCCACTTCCATGCTTGGCTCTATCATAACTCACCTGATATAGCAGCCATCACTGAAACCTGGCTAAAACCTCACATTCATGACTTAGAATTCCTACCACCAGGATTCCATTCTCTATGATCCGACCGACCTAATAAAAGAGGTGGAGGCATTGCTTTAATCTACTCCAGCCTCCTGTCCATTACTCCCTACCCAAACCCTATCCCATCATTCAATAACACTGAACTTGTAATCGGCATACTAAAAATGAACGACCATAAAAGTATCTGCATCATCTGTCTTTACATTCTGCCAGGCAACAATACTAATACTCTGGAGGACATCCAATCCTGGACTTCCTCTAATATTAGTATTGAAACCTTTATTTTAGGTGATGTAAATATAGACTGGAACAAAATCTCAAACCCAAATCCCTCAATCACCATCAACCTATTTAATTTCACCCAACTCATTAACTCCAATACCAGACCTAACAAAGCTAATCCTCCAGGCTCCATACTCGATTGGATTCTTGTATCTCATCCAAACAAAGTCATAAAATCTGACACCTCTTCAGACCCTCTAGGAGACCACCTCCCTGCATTTGCCATACGAGCTACTTCCTCCTCCCCCCCCCACTCCCACCTCTACACTCACACTCGAAACCTCTCAATCTTCAACCCCACTTCCTTCTCTGACTCACTTAAATCAATCGGAACCCTTTAAAACTTCTACCACTAGATGAAGCCATCCTCTATTTCAATTAAACATTCTTAACAGTCCTTAACTCCCTAACCCCTACCAGAACTATGAGACTTAAAGCTAAAACCTATCCCTGGCTCACCAAAGATACTAAAAAGTTAATGCTCCTTAGAGATAAAACCTGGAAAACCTACAATAAACAAAAACAACCTGAATCACTCCTTAAATACAAGCAGCTAAGAAACCTTTGCAAGAAACAAATCATTAAAGACAAAAAATCTTATTACATTTAACTTCAAGAAAACCATGCTAGAAACCCCAAACAATTCTGGAATTCCATCAATTCTCTCCTCAGACCTGGTACTAAAAACAACCCCTGTCCAGATACCAGCAAAACCAACCTCGAAATAGCCTCTCTATTTAACTCCTTCTTCACATCCTCCATTGCCGAGCTAACTAAAACTTTTCCCAACAATCATATATCTCCTGCCACTACTCAATCTTCCTCAAACAGTTCTCAACCACCCTCTTTCAGACTAAAACCTGTATCTATCAACCAAAGGAAAAAACTCCTTCTTAAATTAAAGCCCTGCTCTAATGCCCCAGATAACATCCCATCTGCCTTCCTAAAAATTGCCTACGACGCTGTTGCTCTTCCCATCAGCATCCTAATCAACAGGTCTTTACTTGAATCTTACGTACCTAAACTTTGGCATTCTGCTTACATTCTACCTCTCCACAAACGTGGCAAAAACTGTTCAGTCACAAACTTCTGCCCTATTGCCATTCTCTCCCCTATATCTAAAATACTAGAAAAATGTATCCACCTACAACTCCTGCCTTTCCTCACCAAGCACCAGCTTCTCTCTCCTACCCAACACGGCTTCTGCCCTGAACATAGTACTAACACTGCCCTTCTCTCCTTCCTGCACTCAGTTAACTCTTCCCGTGACGCTGGTAATATAGTATCTACTGTCCTTCTAGATTTATCCAAAGCTTTTGATACCATCTCACATACATACTTCCTAAACCACTTATCAAATCTCAACCTTTCCTCACAATCCCTTTCCAGGTTTTCCAGCTACCTCTCTAACAGATCTCAAGCAGTGAAATGGGGCCAAGCTACCTCCTCTTTTCTTCCTACTCCTACCGGAGTACCTCAAGGTTCCATACTCGGTCCACTACTATTTAATATCTTCATAAATTACTTCTACAAGGCCATCCCCAACACTAAAATCGTTCAATACGCTGATGATTCAACGTTAATCTGCTCTGCCTCTAACCTAACAGACCTCCAAGCCCTAACCCAAAGTGCCTTCTCTACCACTGAAAAGTGGATGCTACAAAACCACCTCTCCCTAAATGCCAACAAAACTAAGATACTCCTTTTCTCTCCCTCTAAATCCTCCTCTCTCGACAAACAGTCATTCCTAATCACTAGCCTTAATAACTCCTCTATCGAAATCGTATCCTCCTCCAAACTTCTTGGTGTCACTATCGACGATCAACTAAAATTTAATACACATATCCAACTGAATATCAAAAAAACTCACATAAAACTAGGTCTATTGTATAGAAACAACCACTTCCTCTCTCCTCACTCTAGACTAACCCTTGCTTCTACCTTCCTCCTTCCTTCCCTCCTATACAGTGCCCCCTGCTAACTAATCTCTCATCCTCTCTTACATCCAAACTTGAGCTATGCTACAACAAAATCGCCAGATTTGCCACTAATGCCAAATCCTCTTCTCATCACTGCTCCTCCCTTCTCACCCTAAACTGGCTCGAACTTCCTAATCAGCTTAACCTCCTCCAACTCACCACACCCTTCAAGCTACTACTATACCCTTCAAACTGCCCAGCCCTTACAAATATCCTGCTCCCTTATACCCCCTCTCGACCACTTAGATCTTCACAACACAACCTGATCACAGTTCAAAAACCCCAACGCCCTGCTGGCCAGCTTCTCTTATCCTTTACACTTGCTAAGAAATGGAATGCCCTGCCCTTGTCACTTAGGACCAGTACCAACCTAAACAACTTCAAAACTCTGCTTCATTCCTACCTCTTTCATAACAGAATTTGCAACTGCACTCCTCTGCCTTTAATACCTAAACTTTCTACTCCATTTGCCCCAGACTAACCTCCTTCTATTCTGCACCTGTTCTCCTTTCTATAATGCACTATGCTTAGTGAACAGCACAGTAAAACAGTATTAGCCCAAATATTGCCTCTCTCTCAAAACAAAAGTGGAATTGTTGTGTTTCTTCTGTTACAACCACCTGATACTTGTTTCTTAGAGTGACTTAGACTTTACTTGTTTACTGGAATTATCATTGTAATTCAGAATTTGAACATGGATTTGCATGTACTTTGAAATAATTTTTGTAATCTGCATATATAAATGTATTGATTTGTTTGTTGGTTTTGGAGCTTTTCTCCCCGGGCCTCCACTGAAAACGGGCCCAATAGCCGGGCCTCCACTGAAAACGGGCCCAATAGCCCAGTGGACTTCACCGGTAATCAAAATGAAATAAATAAATAAATAAATATAGTAGTGTCTCATTCTTTTACTATTTTATTATTAAATATATTTAAACATTTCATTCTGGATGATCCTTGTAGAGATATTTAAGTTCTCAGAGT
Source organism: Protopterus annectens (assembly GCF_019279795.1). Lineage (NCBI taxonomy): Eukaryota > Metazoa > Chordata > Ceratodontiformes > Protopteridae > Protopterus > Protopterus annectens. Next base: position 1,753,501,272 of record NC_056728.1, on the reverse strand, counting down.
ACTTGCATATTTATTTGGTGACACTGTGGTCCACTCCTAATAGCCTTGCTCTTGGTCAAACCACCATTTGTATTAATAGTAACATTAGACAGTAAGATTGGACACCCTTTGTTAAGAGCCTTAAAAAAGCAGATAAGGAGTGGTTGGTAGCAATGATAACTACTCTTTAGTCTGGGCAAAAGGGGGCATAGCTAGTAAACCTGTGCCAGCCTTTCCCAGGTTTGTATGTGTGTAAATCAACCCTCAAAGAGTGTGTGTGTGTGTGTGTGTGTGTGTGTGTGTGTGTGTGTGTGTGTGTGTGTGTGTGTGTGTGTGTGTGTGTGTGTGTGTGTATGTGTGTGCGTGTGTGCGTGTGTGTGTGTCAGCTACTTGGGCAGGGACACAAAGCACTGGTTGGACAGAGGGGGTGCTGTAGGTCTTGGCTTGGCCACTCACCTGCGATCTCAACTCTAAAGCTGTGCCAGTGAGGAGTTTTATTGGGGGTCTGGAGAAAGAAGGAGAAACCAGTGCCAGACTGACTGGTCTCTGTGGGCTCTTTAGGGAAATTGCACTTGATGCAGAGAACTGCATCTGGAAATACTGTATGTGTACCTATCATCCTCTCAATGTATGTCCCGCACTGGTGCAAGTGGTGAGGATTGAGGCTCCTTGATTACCAGTCTAGTGGTGGGGTGTCACAATGTGTATAAAACTAAAGGGACTAAAAACATTTTTACTGCTTGTATCTTGCTATCCATATCCATACACAAGAGCTTCCAGTTTTTCTGTTTTTTATCATTTATTTATTTTTTTCCTACATATCCTTAGCTGCCCTTATACAGTCCTTTTTAATCCATCCTCCCAAATGCTCCACTTTATCATGTCACCATAAATATGGGTATTGCTGTACCAATTTATGTGTGGGTACACAGCATATAGCTATAGCCTTTGTATTATCTTCATTAATTTTATATCCCCAAAAAATAAAAAAACGGAACTGTCTCAGAATGTTCCAAAACACTGAGATATCCTTTTCTGGTTTCATCAAGTACAAAATCATACCATCTGCAAATAAAGCCAACTTTTTTTTAACACAATTATATCCTTGATTTTTTTAGTCCCTTATTTCTTTGCCAATGGTTCTAAATATAATGCAAATAACAAAGGGGAGAGAGGACACCCTTGCCTGGTTCCTCTGCTCAGACACAGCTTATCAGACAGGAACCCTCCCACTTTAATTTTTCCCTCATATAACCTTCTAATTAAACTTATTATCGTGTCGGGAAATGCAAATGCTTCTGTTGCACTACTCATAAAATCCCAGCTTATTCTGATGAATACTTTCTCTGCATCATGACCCACCAATGACAGCAGTTTTTTTCCCAGGGGCAGCTCGTACTGCAGGACTGCAGCCCTCCCACTGAGAAAAAAAATAAAAATAAAACTAAGAAACATCCAGCTTACTCTGATGAATACTTTCTCTGCATCAAGACCCACCAATGACAGCAGTATTACTATTTTTTTACATTCTGCTTCACTCTAGATCACCATTGTTATATTAATGTTGTCAAATGTTTGCATCCCCTTCACAAAACTGCATTGGTCCATAGCTATCGATTTTTGCATTACCTTTGCCATTCATTTAGCCATTATAGACATGGACACTTTATAACTGTGGTTTAAACTTGAAATGGGCCTAGATATGAGTCTTTACCGTCTTTAGGTATTACAGCCACCACAGCTTTTTTCCAGGATGTTGGTGCCTCTTCTCCTTTTAAAATATTGTTAAATAAAACCTTCCAGATCTTTATCACTTTTTTCCCTCCTAGCTTCCAAACTTTCACTGAAATACCATCTATTCCTGGAGACTTTTCTGCAGATTGATTATACATCACTATTTTTAATCTCATCTCCTCCTAGCTTAACTGTTAATTCTTGAGTCTCATCTACCTCTGACATTGGCATATTTAAGTCTTCCATAAATATTTAAGCTGCAGAGTGTACCCTGCCAGTGCAAGGTTTCAGTGCTTTGTTGCACAGACAGGGACTAAAGGTGGAGGTGTTTCAATATACATCAATAACAAGCATAACTCTAGGCTGGTTAAACAGGATGATGATCTGAAGTTTCTCTATGTGGAGGTCGCCATAGATAAAATCCTATACCATATCCCAACAATCTATAGGTCACCTTCTATGTCCCATGAAACTCATAGCACATACTTAAACCTATTTGAGACACTCACCATTCAACCTAACACCTTACTTATGGGTGACTTTAATTATCCTTCTATAGACTAGGAATCCTACATGGCCCCAAATCTGCAGGTACAGATTCCTGAACTTTGTAAATACAAACACCCTTAACCAGTTAGTGCACACACCCACTAGGTGTTCCAACATACTGGACCACGTACTCAAAAATATAGAAGAGTACTGCACCACTCTCAATGTCACATCCTCCCTGGTAAGGTCTGACCATAAAGCTGTCTCTTTCAAAATCAACTTGGTAACCCCAGTAGTTCCAGTAACAGCTATGAACTATTCCAAGGCAAATTACCTTTTATTAAGTGATAGTTTCTCAAAATTCAATGCCCCTCCAAATTCAGAAAACACAGCAGTCTATGCAAAACTGTGCACAGAAATTCTGTACAACCATGTCAATGGCTGCATAGAGGCTGCTGTATCTATCAGAAGTAAGCCAAAAACTAACTCAAAAAAACAAACCACCCAGGTGGCATCCCAGATTAAACAGGTTATACAACAAAAAGAAACAAAATATGGCTAAAATCAGGAACTGTAACACCACCATAAAGATAAGAACTTTCTCTTCAAAATAAAGAGGCAGTTAAGAGGGCTATTTAAGTCCATAACTCCAATTTTGAGATCAAGATAGCCTCCCCCACAAAAGACAGCCATAAAGCCTTCTTCAACTATGTCAGAAACCTCAAAGGTAGCACATAGCAGTATGCTGAACTGGTGGGTAATGGTTCCACAGTCACTGAGCTGGTGATACAGGGAATCTGCTGGCTTGCAAATTCAGTTTCAACTTTACTGCCCACTCACCCTCAGCCACCTCCCAAGAGCCTTCAATCATAACCCCTCCAACTATAAACAGACAGCATGTCCTGGCTCTGCTCACTAAGGCCAAGAACACAGCCTCAGTGGGCCAATATAATATCTCAGGATGCCTCCTGAATTGTCTAAAACATGACCTGTCATGGCCACTGGAGTTCCTATTTATCTATAGTCTTGAAACAAGCTTTGTGCCATGAGAATGGAGAGCTACAACAGTCATCCCTCTTCATAAGGGTGGACCATCAACTGATCTCAGAAACTACAGACCCATTAGTCTGACTAGTCTTATATGCGAGGCCATGGAAAGAATTATCAGGGAAATGATCAACAAAGACATAGGAGACCTTCAGACCCTGGATCCATCTGAGTTTGGCTTTGTCAAAGAAGGTCATGCCTACTAAACCTGGTGGACTTCATTGAGAAGGTCACCAAATCAATGGATGAAATAGTGCATACCACCTACGTTGACCTGGCTAAGGCATTTGATACAATACCTTAGTCTGGCATTGCTAACAAACTTACAGAAATAGGCATAAACCCTTATACAAAATGCTGGATAGCCAAATGGCTCAAAGATAGGACCTAGGAAGTTAGGATTGGTAAGACCACCTCCTGAAAGAAGCCAGTCATCGATGGAGTCCCCACAAGGCTGTGTGCTGGGCCTGCTCCTCTTTGGCATCTACTTCTCAGAAGCCAAGGCTAATGTCAAAGGTATCTGGCTGACCAAATCTGCAGATGATTGCAAACTGGGAGCAGTAATATAATTCCTCCAAGACACTAACATCTTACAAAAGGATCTAACACAGACATGTGAGTGGTGCCAAAGCCATGGCTTAAAATTCAATACAAAGAAATGCATTATACTACATTTTGGCAAGTCGGCCACTCCAAGAAATTAAGTCATCAATAAAACACTCCTAAGAGTTGTTCCACTAGTCAGGGATCTGGGAGCACATATAGACAGTAACCTGGCCATCAACCAACATGTATCCAAGGTAGTAAAGAAACCGTTCTATGTTCCTCAGCTTATAAGTAAGGTCCAGGGAAGTTACTGTACCAATATACTCATCCCTCATCGGACCCATTGAGTATAATACGGCCTTCAGTATGTACCTGACCAGACACGTGCAGCAACTGGAACATCCGCAAAGGTTCCTTACAAAAAGAATACAGGGCATAAACATACTATGCTATGCAGATTGCTCAAAGCCCTACATCTATAATCAGTCTCCTACAGACTACTGTATGTTGGCTTTTCCTGATTAGGGGTAGATTGACTGGCAGTAGAGTTTTTACATTGTCGAGTTGCCAGCCTGGCGCCCAACCTTCACTGAAGGCACACACACACGGACCTACCTGTATGTCTTTAAAACTCACTTGACCACAGAGAGGACATGCAGACTCCGCACAAAAGGCACTCCAGCTAAGAATCAAACTGGAGAACCTCTTGCTGTGAGGCAACAATGCTAACTGCTGCACCACTGTGGCCGATACAGTCTTGAGGTGATTTATGTCTGGCATACAAGGCAGCCCTGGATCCCACTCTGATGAACCTTTTGCACATCTGCAAAACAAACAGCATCAGAACTACTTAATCTTAAGACTTAAATTTTGCTTGTAACATAAATAGGACATGTTGGAGAGACAGATATGTATCTAAGAGAATTCCAATGGGTTGCTAACTGGCTTTCTGATAGAACCCACACTGTAAAAGTAGCCGACTCCAAATCCAGCTCCAGACAAGTGACAAGTTGAGTACCTCAGGGTTCAGTCCTGGGACCACTCTTGTTTGGCATCTACTTCTCTGAAGTACAGGCCAACACTAAGGGACTCTGGATAACAAAGTTTGCAGATGACTGCAAACTGGGAGCCATTATTGAATCCCCAAATGATGTGGATACTCTACAAAAGGGCCTTACAGAAACAGATGCTTGGTGCCAGAGCCATGGGCTCAAGCTCAATGCCAAGAAATGTATAGTTATCCCCTTTGGGAAAAAACATGTACCCGTGAATTACCATATAGGTGGCAGTACACTAAACACCTAAAGTTTGATAAGAGACTTAGGGACACAGGTGGACAGTGGTCTCACCTTTGATAACCACATCGCCACAACAGTCAGGAAATCCTTCTATGTGGCACACCTCATCACTAAGGGCTTTTCATCCAGAAAAAAGGAGGTCATTGTCCCACTGTACTCATCCCTCATTAGACCCATTATAGAATACAATGCCCCGTTTGGTATGTACCTCTCAAGACATCTGCAACAACTGGAAAGGCCACAGAAATACCTCACTAAAAGAATCACAGGCCTAAAGCAGATGCCCTATGCTGACCGCCTTAAAAAACTCCAGCTATACTCTGTCGCATATCGTCTACTCAGAGGCGATCTTTGCTTAACATACAAGGCCATGTCAAACCCGGAGCTGTTGGACATGCTACACTTAAAGAAATCCCAATCCCTCAGAGCCACACGCTCCAGGGATCTAAACCTTGTCATTGCAATAAACAAAACATGCTGGAGGGATAGGTTCCTGACCCAGAGACTCCCCAGACTCTGGAATAGATTGCCCATACATGTCAAGCAGAGTGCCTCTTTGGTCCTCTTCAAAAGGAACCTTGACGATTGGATGGGAGAAAGGAAATTCACCCCGGGGATCATGTTAGTCGCCCTGCTAGACAGGGGTCCAGGGAAGTAAATAGTGTGGGAACAAATAGTCAGGGAATTGTTATGGCTAGGCTTGTATAGGCCCTAGGGCTGATAGCCTAGTACCAACCTATGAACCTATGGAACAGGCTCCCCATCCATGTGAAACAAAGTCCCTCCCTAACCCTATTTAAGTGTAACTTGGACCATTGGATGAGAAATCAAAAATTCACCCCTGGTCTGTGATCTACATCTCTGATGGACAGAGGCAGGCAGTCAGTAAACCATGTTGTAACCAACAATCACCTCTATATATAAGTCTAAAACATATTACTTATGGGATACATTTGGGTTGCACAGCTAGGCTTGTAAAGGCCCTAGTGCTAATTAGCCTAGCATACACCTACGAACCTATCTGCTTTTTCTTGATTTCTCTATGTGGAAGATTTTCAGTCCATATATTTCCAGTTAATCACTGTATATTCCTCAAATCAGACAATAGTAGTAGAAGTAGCGAACTTAAACTTGTCTTAAGTCAAACCAAAACAAAAAATAATAAGTCTGTTGCCTTGCTTGGATTACATTCGAATACTTAGTAATGCTGTACAATTATATATTTTCTATTATTATTTTTTGTTTTGTTTTGACTTAAGACGAGTTTAAGTTTGTTACTTCTACTACTACTGTCTGACCTGATTAATATCCAGTGATGAACTAGAAATATATGGACTGAAAATCTTCCACACAGAGAAGTTTCTTACACTGTTTTGTTTTTGGACCCACTACACTTTAGTGGGTTGTTTTGAGACTTCGGGGATACCACGGAGATTACTTGCTTTTTCTTGATTTCCTTACATTTTTCTGTGCTATATAAATTTTCATAAAATTTCAGAAATATCTCTAAAACCTCTACAGGATCTCTGTTTTTTTTTTTTTTTTTTTTTTTTTTTTTTTAGTTTGGCAACAACCATTTCTGCTTTTTATTGTCTAGGTCGTTGTGCCAAAAGACTCATGAGTACTATCCAGGTACTCCCTTATTTTCTCTTCAGCACTCTGCGATTGCACCTGCTCTGGTTATGAGAGATTCCCCTTATTCTGTAATACTTTAACCTTTGTTAGCACGTTTAAATAATTCTTATTACTTCTTAACCAGATCTCTTTTTCTCTTATTTCTACCCTATTTTTAAAGTCCACTTACATTTTATTCCACTTACTAGCTATAACTTCTGGAGTACTTTCTTCTTCCCTAATAACTCACGAACAATTTCCACTACCCATTCCTTAAATTCATCTCTTTTTAAAAGGTAGGCAGGGAAGTGTCAGTGTCTCAGCTTTACTTCATTATTCTGCACTTTTATTTTAGTAATTATTAGTGCATGGATCTGAAATAGCTATTGGATGCGTCAAAAGTTCTCAATTAAATGCTCAAGTTCCTGTGAAATATAATTTGTGCGTAGTCCAGCCCAGTTATTGTACTTTTGGGAATAATATGTAAATTCTCTCAGAGTTCCTACTGAATTTGCTTCTTTCAAATCAAATATTTTCACAAATTTCTTCAGAAATCTACCTTCTTCTGTCATATTTCCCTTATAGGCCCCCAGATACAATCTTATTGCTGCAAATCAAATTCCATTCCCCACCTATAAGTAATATTCCCTGCTGAAAGCTCATTAATTTCTCCTCAAAAAGTTTAAGCTTCACAACAGCAGTTTTAGGTGAAATACATGCCAGCATAATCTGCATCTCTTGCCAGTAGCCCCTTGCTACCACAAATCTGCCATTATCTTTTTTCCTCTTCTATGACTACTGAAGCTCCTCTAGAAATTAATATAAGTTCTCATCCTTTCCTTTGTCCCTGATATTCTGCAGAATATCCATCCTGAAATCCTTTCTTTATCAAATTCACATGCACAGTTCTTTTCAAATGTGTCTCCTGTAGCATTGCTACTTACACTGTGCATTTCTTAATACAATTAAGTATTCTTCCTTTGTGTCTACATTTGTGAGACCATTCACATTCCAAGATAATATGGAAAGTGCAACTACTATGGTAAGAAGTCACTAATCCCATCTATTATATACTGCAGCTTTTTTAAATTTTTTCCAGCTTTTGTGACACATGCACCCATTAATGTTTATCAGGTTAATCCTTTATACAGTTTTTTTCTTATCATCAACATTTGAGCCTCTGTTACATTTTACAAGACTTTAAAAACAAACATACCCCAGAACACCCCATAACTTAGCTATTACTTCTTGAACCTCATGTCCCACCAACCTTGGTATATTTAAATTTTCCATAAATATTTCCACTTGTGTCGTTTCTTGGTTCCCCCATTCCTCTACTCTATACAGGTTTTCACAGAATTTCTGAAATGTCTATTACTTTATAAGGTTATGGTTATTTTTCTAGTTATAGGTCCCCGAGGTTTGACAACACTCTTTTCTATTTTCTGCTGCTGAAGTTGTTGTGCTAATAGTTTTTTGTGCTCTAGAGTTGTTATAAAAATACTTAATTAACAGCAACCTTTTTCAATTCATTCATATTATTCAAGCACTGCCTTATTTTCTGTTTATCATTCAACAATTGCTTCTTTTAATGTTTTGTAAGATTCCCCTTCATCTGCAATACTTTCCTCTTAAATAATTCCTATAACTTCTTTCCCATTTCTCTTTCTCTCTCATTTCTATCAAACTTTTAAAGTCCATTTTCATTTTATCCCACCCCTCAGCTATCCTTGTTGAAAAACAAATCGTATATTCTTTAGCAATTCTTGAATCATTTCTACCACTCCCAGTGTGAAAACAGAAACTCAGAAAACAGAACCAGTAAACTCATATTTTTGAGTGAATTTCTGTAAATGGCTAGTAAGTGCACTGCCTGGATGACCGCAAAAAAGAAATTCAAAGAACCTGAAAAAAATCAATTACAACAGGTGAGGAGAGTCTGCAACTGTTCTGCAAAATGCAGTGCAAGCTCCAGCTTTGGTGCAAGACATGACTTCCAGTAACCTAGAGGAAAAAATAAGTCAAATGTACTCAGAGCTGATTAAAATAAATGAAACATTGATGTAGTATGTTGACTCAAATAACAAAAGGCTGGAAAAAATGGAAGAAGCTTTATTCAGATATTCAGATAAGGTGATAAAACTGCAAAAATCAGAGGTCAAAATGAAGAAAAGTCTGGCCGAATATGAGACTGCTCAAGAAGAGATGTTTCCAAAAATAATACAATTGGAGAACAGTGCACATATGGAAAAACTGAGATTTTGTGCTGTACTAGAGAAGCTGGAAGGAACAGGCTGTATTAATTATATGATAGCACTGATAAGCAATTGGACTGGTATTCCACAGCAGGAGTTGTTAATTGAAAGGGCACATTGTGTGTATGCTCCAAACCTGTCCATGACAAAGCAACCTACACCTTTAATATTAACGATGCAATCCTACTAGCATATGCTGATTCTGTGAAACTATGGCAGAAGGGCAAAGTACTAAAAGTGGAGACAGTAGAGTGTTTGTGGAAAATGATTACTCACTGTACACTAGGCAGAAGAGGAGTACATTTATTCCACTAATCAGGGAACATTGAGAAGCAGGCGTGAGATTCAAACCGCTATACTTGGCTATCTTCAGAATATTCTTTCCTGGAGGGACAAAATCATTTTTTTGATGCAGATTATGCTAATGAGAGAATACAAAAGCTTGCTCTGTTTCTTGTGCTTCTGGTAATACAGACCACAGAGAGACTGTGTCAGTGAAACCTTTTCCAATGTATCAATGGAAAATGATTGAGAGACAGAAAAAGCACACGAGTTGACTTGAAGAACTGAGAGTACATTGGAAATGAAGCAGAGACTAGATATGGGAGATGGAGATAAACAGTAATAAAACCAGCAACTCAGAAATTGACAAAGTGGGATTACAAAGCATTCATTATATTTCTGAAACATGACAGAACAACAAAACCTGGAAATATTGGACTTTTTTGACTTTGCTGAACTTGTAGGGGACTCTAAAGTATATGTTCCACTTCATGTCATTAATGTCTGGAGGAACACTTAAGACAGGGGTAGAGGAGGGAGAGAGTTAAATGTAAGTAAAACAAAATGTTGTTCTTAACACTAGTATTTTTGTAGTGCATGGTATAATCTGCATGCCACAAAGTAAAGTTTTCTCAGTTATTTGCAAGTGTAATGGGGATACTAAAGTAAACAGGTGCCCCTGTTTTTTTCCCTTCTTTTCTCTTTCTCCACGTTCAGTTTTAAGAAATGTAGGCACTGCAATGTAAAAACAAAAAGAAGAAAAGTCTGGTCAAAAGATTATGATACAAGAAAAATGTATGTGCTTTTTCTCATTCTTGCACAGGGGAATAACTGGATAAAGGCCCTTGGCTTGATCTAGTAACTAGTTTTAAGAAAAAGAAAATAAATAAAAAAGAACACTGAAAATAATACGGTTTTCCTCTAACAAATAAACAAATGGTTGTAGAAGCAACTATGTATCTGGTTCTCTTTCCTTCGTGGAGACAATCTGATAAAGAGCAATAAAAACAGAATACTTCTTTCTTTCAATGGCTAGAAGATAATGTTTTATGAAAGCATTCAAGTGTGTTCCCATTCTGGAAGAACAATAAAGATAAGACAAAAACAGACAGCACTTAGAAGAAACACAGGTTGTACCATGTGTCTTAGCATGGATTTCCTTTCTTTGAGGTTAACCATGTCTGATGGTGTAGTTGTCAGTTTGGGACAATTGTTCCTATTAAAAGACTAAAACTTCAATATTTGAAGATGCACATAGTTTTTGTATATTAGTATTAAGTCAATAGGTTTTTAGGGGTGTATTGGATGTGTATTTTTTGAGGGTTTTCAATAAAACAGAAAGTTTTGTAAGATGTGACATAAACTTAAATGGGCATGACAAGAAGCAACTATACACAGGATCAACCTGTGAAACATTAGTGTGTCTATGTAACACAAAAGCTGGAACTAGATACTTAACAAAAAAGTTGTTACAAATAAAAGGTGGGAATAATAACTTTTTTAAGATAATGATGCTTTATTATCCTTAAATGTTAATGGTCTCATAGATATATACAAAAAAAGAAAGAATGGTGAATTATATTAAAAATGTACAGTGTAAATAGCTAATCTACAGGGCATGTGAATTTGACAATAAAAGGTTTTCAGTATGGTTATTCAGCGGAATACCCAGGACAAAGGAAAATAGGAGTATTTACATTAATTGCAAGAGCAGCTCCAATGTTTGTTTGTTTGTGTCTTTCGGCTTTTCCCGGTTAGGGGTCGCTACAGCGGAACTCCTGTCTGCTAATGATTGGCAGTAGATTTTTACATGCTGGCTTGCCGGGCCTAACACACAACCTTCACCAAAGGAATGCCCATTCATGCATGTCGCCACACAGAAGACGCTCTAACTGAGAATCAAACGGGCAACATCTAACTGTGAGGCGACAATGCTACCACAGCACCACCACCGCAGTATAAAAAATTACAAGGTTTTGTTTGTGTCTTTCGGCTTTTCCCGGGTAGGGGTCACCACAGCGGAACTCCAGTCCGCTAATGATTGGCAGTTGATTTTTACGTACCAGCTTGCCAGGCCTGACGCACAACCTTCAACGAAGGTATGCCAATTCACGCATGTCTCCACGCAGAAGACGCTCTAGCTGAGAATCGAACCGGACAGCGTCTTACTGTGAGGCGACAATGCTACCGCAGCACCACCACCACGGGTTGCAAGAGGAGCTCCAATAGTGATAAAAAAGAAAAAAAAAGAATAATGGTAGATTTATAGAACTTAGGGGCTACAGGCAAGGAAGGAGGATTACACTGGCATGTATTTATATTCCATTTAAAACTGCTATAATAGAGCTTAAGATAATTCTGGGAGAAATTATCAGTTTTCAGCAGGGAACATTATTTATAGGTAGGTACTGGAATTTGATTTGCAGAAGTGAAGATTTGTCTGGGGACCATAAAAGAAAATATAACAAAGGAGGGTAGATTTTTTGAACAAATTAATGAAAATATTTGGCATGGAAGATGTGAATTCAGTAGTAGGATTTCAGAGTGAATTCACAAATTATTTCCCCAAGATACAAAAACTGTGCTAGGTTAGACAGAAAAAGAAGTTATGTCTGACCATAATATTCCATCTGTGCTGCTCATCTTCTTTCATTCATCACTAATGGGTTTGATTCCGAGCCCTCGGAACCGAGCTGGCCTTTTACCAAGCTAGCGCCAGCCAAAAACTCTCGAACTAAGCTTCTACCTACAATGCCCTTCTCCCTGTTACCTCAGGTCGCGTTTGCCCATGATAGACCAGGAAAGTAGAGGAGCCTTCTGTGAAAATGCACTAAGACACCACCTGGACCCAAAGTATCCCCCAGGAGCCTTTGGAGGGGGAAGGAGGGTGGGAAGTGATGAATGAAAGAAGATGAACAACACAGATGGAACTTTATGGTAAGACATAACTTCTTTATCTAATGTTATTAGTCTTCTTTCCATTCATCACTGATGGAACAGAATCCCAAGCTACCTTGAAACACATAGGCAGCTTTTATAGAAGAACATTCCTGAGTACCATTGAGCCAAAGGCAGCTCTTCCTCTGGAGACCACATCCAATTTGTAATGATTGATGAGTGTGGAGTTTAGCTCAAGTGGCTGCTGCGCAACTGTCATCCATAGAAGCCCTGGAGTGGAAAGTTACAGATGTTGGCATGAATCTAGCGGAATGGGCTTTAACCAGTGGCATAGGCTCTCTTGTGGAAGAGTAAGAGAAGCGTATACAGTCCCTTAGCCATTTTGGTAAAGTAACTTTGAATACAGAATTTCCCATGCTAGGTCCAGAAAAGGAAATGAAAAGCTGGTCAGACTTGCGCATAATTTTGGTTCTGCCTAAATAAAATCTCAGTTGTCTGTACACATCCAAAGAATGTAGGCAGTACTCTCCTTTATTAGAAAAATTTGGAATGAACACTGGTAGGTCAATGGACTGATTGACGGAGAAGTCAGAAACAACCTTGGGGAGGAAAGATGGATTCATCCAGAGTGATACTCTGTCCTTGTGAAAAACCAAATAAGGTCTTTGGATGCACAGTGCCTGTAGCTCCAAAACCCCCCTGGCTGATATAACGGCTACCAAAACCAAGGATTTTCAAGACAAGAATTTCAGGTCACACTTCACTGCAGGTTCAAAGGGAGTTGAGTCAAAGACTGTAGAAGTAACATGAGGTTCCATGGCTCTATAGGCTGTCTGACAGGGAGCCTGATGTGTGAAACTCCTTTAAGAAAGGTTTTACATAAACGTAGTGAGATAAGAGGTGAACCATCCAGCCCATTATGGTAATTCAAAATTGCAGCCAGATGTACTCATATGGTAGAGGCTGTGGCACCCTCCTCAAAAAACTTAGACAAGTATTGCAAAACTGCTGTGACCGGAGCTGAATATGGATCTAGCATGTTATCCTTTGACCAGACAGAGAACCTTTTCCATTTGTCTTAATAAAGTCATCTGGTGGATGGTTTATGAGAGGCCAGGATAATATCCCAAACAGGTAAGGTGAGATAAGTCTGCCTGGCAATTAATGGAAGTGGAGAAACCAAGCTGTCAGCTTGAGACTGGACAGATTTGGGTGGCTCAACCCTTGGGGGTGAGCAATCAGGTCTAGAAGAAGGTCCAGAACCTATGGCGGGCATACCAGATGAGGCCGAAGGAAGGGGAACCAAACTTGTCGAGGCCAAAAAGGGGCTATGCGGATCAATTTGCATTTCAACTGATAAGCTTTCTTTAGGAATTGTGAAATCAGAGGAATGGGGAGATAAGCATAAAGAAGTCCCGTGGGCCAATCTTGAATCAGAGCATCCCTCGGGGACTCCCCCTTTGGGAGAAATAGGGCAAAATAGCTGCTGCACTTGTTGTTTGATGGAGAGATGAAAAGGACGCAGCACAGCTGGCCCCAGTGGCTGAAAATTTCTGCCCCCACATCAGGATTGAGGGACCACTCATGGGGCAGGAGAATACATCTGCTCAACTTGTTCACAATTACCTTGGAACTCCCCAGGATGTGCGTTGCTTTCAGAAAGTGGTTAGAAGCTATAACCCACTGCCAAATCCTCATGGCCTCTCAACACAAGGGGTAGGACTTGGTTCCTCCTTGCTTGTTGATATACCAGACTACTGACATGTTGTCTGGCTGAATAGCAATTGTCCCAGAAGGAAGAACTGGATGAAATGCCTGCAATGCTAACAGCACCGCTCTCAGTTCTAGAATGTTGATATGCAGGTTGGCCTCCAAAGTGGACCATGTGCCTTGGACCATCTTTCCCTGGAAATGCCCCCCCCCCCACCCCCACCTGATCAGGGAAGCATCTGTGGTCACAATGGCCTTGGGTTGAGGGGACTGGAAAGGGCGACTTCAAAGTTCTGTGTCTGGCCTCATCCATCAAAGAAGGTCCTGTTGGCAGGAGTTGGTTATCTGGATCTGGAAATGTAGAGGGTGGTGATTCGAGAAGCACTGAGAAAGAAGAAGCCATTGGAGAATTCACATGTGCAACTTGGCAAGGGGCACTATTGGGATTGAAGCTGCCATGGATCCTAGGGCCTGAAGAACTTCTCTCGCTGAGACTTTGTTTTGACAGAGTATCACCTGGAGTTGAAGCCTCAATCTCTGGAGTCAAGTGACACCAGACAGGATTGGGTGTTGAATACTGCTCCAATAAATTCTATTTGCTGGGTAGGGACCAGGTTTGACTTCTCCCAGTGCACAGTTATCTCCAAAATCTCTGCCAGAGAAAGTGTGTATTGTAGGGCTGTTACCAGACGATGCTCGGTGGAGGCGGTAAGGAGCCAATCATTCAAATATGGAAACACCCAGAATCCTTGCAGTCTCAAGTGAGCTGTGACCACTGCCATGCAGTTTGTGAACACTCTGAGGGCTGAAGAGAGATTGAATGGCAGGGCACGAAACTGGTAATGACTGGCTCCTAGCCAGAAGTGAAGCAGACTCCTGGAGCACTTGTCCATTTTGATATGGTAATATGCTCCCGGAGATCTGTCAAACACATCCAATTGCCCTCCCTCAAAAAAGGAAGGATGGACTGAACCGTGACCATCCGGAATTTGCTTTGGGCAACAGACTTGTTCAAGCTGCCGAGATCCAAAATGGGTCTCCAGTTCCCTGTCTTTTTTGGCACCAAAAAGAATCTTGAATAAAATCCGGATCCACATTGGTCTGGTGTGACTAGTTGGATGACTCTTTTTTGGCATAGCTTTTCTATTTCTAAAGCTGCCTCTGCCATCTGACTGGGTGGTACATCGGGAAGTTTTGTTGGATGTTTCAGATAAGAAATAAGGGGAATGGTGCAACCTCTGGTAATTATACTCTGCACCCAATGATCGGTGGTAATAGAGTGCCAGGCAGCTTGGTGCAGAGAGAAATGACCCCAGACTGCTTCCAGAGGTAAGCAATCAGGCAGCGCTTCAGGAGCACTGGTAAGACTGTTCAGAGAAAGAGTCTCTGGAGCCTTGGTTATGTGGACCCCCTCTGCCTCTATAGGGGTGTCTTCTGGAGTTGTTACCCCCTCTGC
This sequence comes from Protopterus annectens, assembly GCF_019279795.1. Lineage (NCBI taxonomy): Eukaryota > Metazoa > Chordata > Ceratodontiformes > Protopteridae > Protopterus > Protopterus annectens. The sequence goes on along the minus strand of NC_056728.1, from coordinate 1,753,485,964 downwards.
CTCTTGGGGTATTATCACCACGTGCAGCATGGAAAGGACCCTGAGATTTTTTATGCTAAATCTTCCCACTCCTCTGGTTCCTGAAAAAGGAATGTTGAAGATTGGAAAAATGAAGGCCTATGGCCTTGGAACCAAAAGTGAAGATGCTTTGATGGGAGCGTTCAGAAAGGAAGACTTGAAGGGATCCATAAGGTCACAAATGCACATCCAGGCATGTGAAAACAACCTCATGGATGAGTTGGAGATCGATTCCAGGGTAGCAAGCTGTGAGGCAACTTTGTTCCATACCTCATCAGACACCTGTCCTGCGAGTGTTCCAGAGAGTTCTGATCAAGTCTCTTTGAAGCCTTGTAAAATGTGCCATATAGTTCAGGGACTGAATGGCAAAGGTAGCTGATGCAAATACTCACTTCCCCAATCTGTCCATGGCATGGGACTCCCTGTTGGGTGGATGGTCAGCAGGACTCTCTTCAGCCAGATCCTTTTCATGGTAATCCTCTGGACTAGTGTGGGTTCTCCTCGGAAGGGAAAAGAATTTTGTCAGGTCTCTGAGGGATCACCTCAATAGAGTCAGGGTTCTTCCATGCACATTGCAGAATGAGCTAGACTAGCTCGTTGGCAGGTGGGGTCACCCATGAGGTAGATGGCCAGGCACAGAAAGCCCGCAGGAACAAGGACTCCTCAGATGAAAGGTTGGAGGGCTTCCAGTCACCCCCTCTGCTTTAACATTTCAAGGATGTCTCTGAAGGAGACATCATTGGGGGGGACCGTGGGGATCCTTCACCATCAATGTAATCCGTGTCTTCTGTTAAAGACTCCTCAGGTGAGTCAATGTGCTTCCTCTTGCACAATCTCTTCCATGGGGGCTACTCAGTGGGAACATCCGAGGAGGACTAGGAAGAGTGGGTACCCTGAACTGGGGTTTCTTGCAGCTTCCCTGCCTGGTGTCCTGGGGAGGTGGTCTGTGGCAGCTGTAGCTCAGCGGGAGAAAACTGGGGTTCCAATGTCAGCAGAATGCTTCTGGAAGTGAGAACCCTCTCCATCACATGGAAAGCAGGTCTGCCTGAAGAGGGATGGTAGCCCGGAATATTGAAGGACAACCTCGGAACTGAGGTCACACCCTGCTCCGTTGAACCTGCTCCTGAGGATGGTGCCACAAGCTGGATCAGTGCAGATGAGGCTACTGGCACTGAGGATGGAACCAAAGGACTACACGGAACTGTGCCCCAAACGGAGGAGCCCGCCGCCCAATCACGAGATTGAGGAAGGACGTGTTCAGCAGGAACCGAGGACCAAAGGGATGGACCCAGAACCTCAGTGAGGTCTACTACAGGCACTGAGATGGGGGTTCCGAAAAGGACATTGGAGCAGAAGACTTCAGAACTGGGATGGCTGAAGGAGGAGAATAAGATGGAGTCCGAGGAGAGGTCAAGCCAAGTCCTGCCGGAGGATGGGTCTTGGAAGGCATGGGTATCCCCCTGGCTGCCAATAATTGATCCACAAGATGCACCACATCAAGTTCAGAAAGGCTCCTGGTGGATCAAGTGGATACTCCAGACAGGGAGTCAGGTCGATCTAAGAATGGGCTATACAGCTGGCCTAAGAACAGGTCTATGGATGGGGAGTATCAGGTCCGTGGTGCGTGACCTGCTGACACCGATGTCTCAAGTTTAGAAACAGGAAGTAGTGGGGTAAAATCCAGTGTTGCTGTAATACAGTTTGGTGCCGAAGAGACACTCAGAGCTAAAACGGGAGGTTCAATCATCACTGCAGAGATTGGCATTGAAGGTGTGCACTGTGCCAAAATGGCCACAGGTGCCAAAGTCATAGCAGGTGAGGTGATGTCTATAGTCTGCGCTGGGGAAGTATTGGAGCCGTCGATGAAGCCGGCACCGATGTAGCAATAGTCAAAGTGCTTGGAGCAGATGAGAACAGAGCTGAGGAGGCAGGCTTATGCTCCAAGGATAACTTCTGAATTTTTGGTTTTACAGACTTACCATGGTTCCCGAGGGTGAATAGAGAACTGAATGGGGCCTTTTTCTTAACTTTCATAGGAGGGGGTGAAACCTCCATTGCAGAAAGGGCCTCTGAAAAGGGAGATTTTAGTAGTCCCCTCAAGATTAGTTTATTCCTGTGCTCGTTTAGAGTGCGTTGGCTGAAACTCTGGCAAATCCCACAGGGAGGCTGCACCGAAAGGTGAAACAATAAACACAATCATCATGAGCGTCGCTATTAGGTAGTTTACCATTACATGAGGTACAGTGTTTGAAACCAGATGTACTCTACTTATCCGACGTCTTGAGAAGTAATCACAACAATTCAAACTTCAGAAGACAGAAACTCTAAATTCCTACAACAGGAAAGATTTAAACACACGCAGAAAATATAAACAAATTCAATATAAAAAATACACCAGTAGAAAGAACACAGAAGGAATACCAACAATGGTATTCAAGGAATATCACAAGGGTAAAGAGAAAAGAGCCATACCAGCTATGGTACTGAAAAAGGTTACCAATGTGTAGAAATAGTGAGAAAAAATATCTAACACTACTGTAATTTGACAGGAATAAACTATACCTCACAAAATTTTAGAAACAAACTAGTTTAGACACAAATATCAAATAATTTTCCACTTAGCTGAGAGCGAGGCAGAAAGGGGGCTTTACGGCTACACGGCAAATGAGATCTGAGGTAACAGGGAGAAGGGCATTGTGGGTAGAAGCTTAGCTCAAGAGTTTTGGGCTGGTGCGAGCTTGGTAATAGGCTGACTCGGTTCCGAGGGCTCAGAACTGAACCCATCAGTGATGAATGGAAAGAAGATTAACAACATCAAATCTTACATTTCATAGAAACATGTGCATTTAATTAAAAGTTTTAATATGCATCCAATAATTATTTCAGATCATGTGCCAATAATAACTAAAATAAAAATGCAGGATAATAAAATAAAAATGAGACACTGGCACTTTCCCATCTATCTGTTGAAAAGAAACAAATTTAAGAATTAGGCAGTGGTAATTATTCGGGAGTTATTAGAGAAGATAGAAATTTCTTCTGAAAATATAGCTAGGGAGTGGGATAAAATTAAAGTGGAGTTTAAAAATAAGGTGGAAATAAAAGAAAGAGAGATATGGTTAAGAAGTAGCAATAATTATTTAAAGGGACTGACAAATGTTAAAGTATTGCAGAACATGGGGAATCTCACAGAACAAGAAGGGGCAATTGCAGAATGCTATGCAGAAAATAAAGGATCACCTCAATAATATGCATGAATTTAGAAAGATTGCTGGTAAGCAACTGTTTTTTGATGATAGCAGAGCACAAAAAGTTTTAGGGCAACAACTCAGACAACAGAAAGTAGAAAGGGTTGTCACCAAGCTTAGGGAGCCTATCACGAGGAAGATAACAAGAGATTCTGCAGGGATACTAGACATATTTCAGAAAATTTATGAAAAGTCTGTATAAAGCAAAGAGATATGGAGATCAAGAAAAGGTACAAATGGAAATGTTTATGGAAGAATTAAATAGGGCAATGTTAGAGGCAGATGAGGCTCAATTACTAACAGGATAGGAGGACATGAGATAAAAATGGTGATGTATAACCAATCCACAGGAAAGTTCCCATAAATAAATAGTATTCCTGTGGAAGTTTGGAAGCTAGGAGGGAAAAACTGATAACACTCTGGAAGCTTTTGTTTAACAGTATTTTAAGAGGAGGAAAAGCACCAACATCCTGGAAGAAAGCAGTGGTGGCTGTTATACCTATAAAAGGTAAAGACCCGTCAGATCCAGCTTCATACAGGTCCATTCAGTCCTAAAAAAATAAGTTATGTACTCACCATAATGTTTCATCTGTGTTGTCCATTTTCATTCTTCCTCAACAAGTGGGTTCAGATCCAATCCTCGGATTCATCTTGGCTAGGGTTGCCACCTTTTAACAAGGGCAAAGTGGGACATGGGGGTGTGGTCAACAGGGTAGAGGTGTGGCCAACATGACACTGGCCACACCCCCACCACGACATTACCAGAGTTGTTAAAGGAGATGCAGTATTAGCTATGGATGCAACATTATGACATTACAGCATACTGAAAACTCAAACCATTTAAATGAAGTGAACTATTACTGCAAACACACACTAATCAGTTGTAACAATAAATAAACTTTAAAGGAATAAAAAACACACTAATCATTAAACAGACACTTTATTTAAAAAGTAAAATTCATAAAACAACCATTGCTATTCAGAAAGAAAACTTAAAAATCTACATACCACATACAAGCCAAGTATAAAATTAAGACTTATTGTCAATTAAAGGTAAAGCAAAGAAAAAACACAAAACTACATACCCTAGTACTACATATGCACCCTAGCAAATTAATGCTAAACAAAGAAACACAAAATTACGAACTGCACCCTAGTACTTTATACTGCACACTAGTACAATAAATCACTTTTTTTAAAAGTGTATTTTGAATTTGATTTTATGGCTTGAAGAAGGGCCCGATTTGAAACAATATTTGAGTAAAAGTCACAACATTTCATCCGGTAATTTACACTTATCATTAGTTCAGCTTTTAACAAGTCCACACTACATCGGTTTAGCACATCTGTCCATTTACATTTCACCAATGAAAAAACTCTTTCTGCAAATGCGTTTGAGGGCGGTATAGATAAAACCCTAGCAATTACCAGATAGAGTGTAGTCAGTTCAGGCCCTTCTTTGAAAAGCTTCAGCCACTTCTCTCCTGGGGTCAAGCTTGTGTTACATAACTGTTCGAGAGAGGGCCTAATTGCCAAGTAGTCCCTAAAAAGATAATCTTCATCTACATCCTGTAGACTCAGGGCAGTGGTCACATTAAGCAAGTCACTGAAGGCAAAGGGCTCATTTAGAGATAATTTAGATAGTGTAAACAAGTAGTTGTTTTCAGTATAATCAAACCACTGCTCCAGGTATTTCACTGCTGTCTCCAAGAACACAATGAAGTCTCTTTTCAGTTTGTTAGCAGAAGTGCTGTCTAATGTGCTCATAAGTGCCCTAAGTTTCCCTCCAAAGAAAGCACCTTCAGCTCTTGCCTGCAGTTTTTGCTTCAGAGAGACCATTACACAATAAGTTTCCATGGCAGTAAGTGCTGATTTTTCTAATGTACTTATATGTTCATTAAAATCAACAAGAACAGCACAGAGAAAGTGCAAATAGTACTGGTGCAGCATAGGCAATTCATTCTCACCATGCTCATTAGCTGAAAAGTACTGCCATATCTGCCGGTCTCCTCTTCTCCCTGAGAGAGGAAATAGGACTGGAGCACTGGGAGATTTTTCACTACTCTTTCAATGGCTGGGAGTAGTGACAGCCACCTTGTTGGCACATGTCTTAACAGACTCTCAAATTCCATGCCACAAAACTCAAAGAAGTCTTTCAAGTCTCTGGTCCTTGTGGCCGAACCTGAGAAGTGGCTGAAAAGTCTCATTACAAATGCTTCCACATCGTATGGTAGTTGTGCTGCAGCTTTTTTGGCTGCATTGTGAATGATATGGGCAACACAGTTAGCCTTCTGGAGTGATGGGCACTTTTCTTTTAATCTGGTATACACACCAGATTTCTTCCCATAGTTCACATTGGCATTATCAGCCCCATAAGCTGAAATATGGTTCCAGGGCAAGGAGTGCCTTTCCATAATGTTGGAAATTTGCTGTGAAATAGCCTGTGCCGATTCATCAGGGTCTTCATAGAAGTCCAAAAGGCCATTCACCACCGCTTCATCTTTAGAAAAATACCTCACAACAAGGGAAATAATTTTATGTTCCCCTTGTTGGAAGCATCTGATGAAATTGCAAATGAAGTACCTGGTTTTGAAGGTCATGCAGGAGGCATTCCAATGAGTGTGGTCCCAAAACATTTTCGACTATGGCTTCAGCCTTGGTTCTGCCACAAGATAGTTTCTTTGCAGTGTCTGAGTCACTGTACAACTGGCTGGCCAACTTTACTGCACAGTCCAAGCTGTTATACGAAATATTGTGCTTAACAGCATGGAAAACCTCAGAGGCTTCTGCTGCAATGATCCTAAGTTCTGGTCCCTCAAGGTTTGCGTTCCTTGCCCACTTTGTCATCAGGTGAGTGGATTTAGCTTGAAGAATGGCAGTCTTATGTTGTTTAGTTGCCTCATGTCGTGCGACATCATTTCTTCCACCGTGGGTCACTAGAAATTCTCTCTTGCAGTACCTGCAGAATGCTTTGACATCAGTACATCTCTCGATCCAGTCAAATTCTGTTTTCCAAACGTCCTGCCACTTGCACATTCTCTTGCTGCTGGTTGACTGTGATGAAACTGCTACTCTCTTCATGCTTGAATCTGTACTTACCTGATATGCAACATATTTACCAACACTGTGTTAGTAGGGTTCAGTAACATACTGCTGCACAGCACAAATGAACTGGCTTAATTGGCATAAAAAACTGGCTCGAAAAACATTGGCACACGAAAGAACTGGCTCGAAAAATATTGGCACACGAAAGAACTGGCTCGAAAAACATTGGTATGCGAAAGAACTGGCTCAAAAAACATTGGCATGTGAAAGAACTGGTTTGAAAAACATTGGCACATGAAAGAACTGGCTCAAAAAACATTGGCAAACGAAAGAACTGGCTTGAAAAACATTGGCAAACAAAAGAACTGGCTTGAAAAACATTTGCACATGAAAGAACTGGCTCGAAAAACATTGGTATGTGAAAGAACTGGCTTGAAAAACATTGGCATGCGAAAGAACTGGTTTGAAAAACATTGGCACACGAAAACACTGGCTCGAAAAACATTGGCAAACGAAAGAACTGGCTCGAAAAACATAGGCACAAGAAAAAACTGGCTCAAAAAACATTGGCATGCGAAAAAACTGGCTTGAAAAACATTGGCATGCTCAAGAACTGGCTTGAAAAACATTGGCACATGAAAGAGCTGGCTCGAAAAACATTGGCATGTGAAAGAAATGGCTTGAAAAAACATTGGCACACAAAAGAACTGGCTTGAAAAACATTGGCATGTGAAAGAACTGGCTTGAAAAAAATTGGCACACAAAAGAACTGACTTGAAAAACATTGGCATGCAAAATAACTGAGGAATGGAGCAAAAAAGAGTTTACAAACAGTTTGAAAAAGGTCAAATAGTAAATGAGGTAATGTAGGGGGCATTTTGGCCATTGAAAACTAACATTAATACAGCTTGTAGAAAATTAAATGCATTATTTTTACCACTGAACATGCCCACCTAACCCCACCCCTCAAGACAAAAAAGTTAACCACATTCACTGAACCAAAAAACACTAAAATGAATGAGAATGCACAGTGGATACCATAGACCTGCTTAAGCTTTTGACCACAGCAGTTAAAAGAAATGTACGGCACTAATTTACACAGCACAATGATCTATTAATGAACATGCCCAACAGCAGCACTGGTCGTAATCGGACTATAATGAAAACAGTACACAAGTATGTTGAAGACATCACTAAAACACAAAATACAAACTTTGCTACTTATAAACGCAAACTACCCTGTAACAACGACATGGTTTAGCACAATCTCAAATACATTGCATTAACTTCTGAGCATCCATCCACAAAAAAAAAAATAAACGGGAAAAAAGTCCATAAACATTTTAACTTTTAAAAATACTTCTTGCAAGAGAAGTAACAAACTACAATGTACAGCAGACTCCATGGGCTCCTTTTACCTCAAAACAGCAATTAATCCAGCACAGCAATGCAATAAACAGGCCCAAGTAAAAGCAACACACCCATATTCACATTACAAGCAAAGCAGTACATTTTAACCTTATTAAAAATGCATAATAAATTAAATACACACATTTACAAGTATAAATGAAAACAATCTTGAAACAGCTTTGGCAAATTGGCAACATGTACCTACTAGAATAATAAATGAATTACACTAACTGTTAACATTCCCCCTCAAAAGGTAGACTTGTACCACATACACATGGACTTGCAGGAACTAACAGGAAAAATTACCTAAACAGTATATCGTAACTTCCTGAAAACAGCATTAAATTGCACACATTTCCATACAAAAAAGTGCAAACTATGCTTGAACATTTCCTATCTGCAAACAGACAATACCCAGAAAAAGCTATGACAATAGAAATGAGTCACACTAAATTTATATTTCACTGCCCCCCAACAGAAACAAACAACTTCTATACATAGTTCAGCCTTTTAAAAGTAATGCTTCCAAATCATACCCCCAAGAATAATAACAATTACATATACATTCAGGTTTTATATCTTTAAAAACTACTACTGAAAAATATCAAAATAACCACTGCACAGATTTAAATACTGCGTACTGCACCCACCATCTACCTCTAAACATTAAAAAAAATTAAACCACAATATATTCCCATTTTAAACTAGTACTCAAAAGTCTCAAAATAACCACTGCACAGATTTAAATACTTCATACTACATCCCCATCTACCTCTAAACATAAAAACCTTAAATAAAGCACACTATTCCCATTTTAAATAACTAAAGCCACAAAATGCAATTTACTTACCACTATCACAGTTATTGCTGGGCTAACTTGCTTCCTTCCTGATAGAATGGCTAGTTGGTTTTTCAAGCAGTGGCTGGGCTGGCTGGCTGCTTTGCTGGCTTCTTTCCTGGCTGGCTGGGCTGGCTGGCAGGTAGGCTCCCTTGCTGGCTTCTTTCCTGGCTGGCAGGTAGGCTCCCTTGCTGGCTTCTTTCCTGGCTGGCACGCAGGCTCCCTTGCTGGCTTCTTTCCTGGCTGGGCTGGCTGGCAGGCAGGCTCCCTTGCTGGCTTCTTTCCTGGCTGGGCTGGCAGGCAGGCTCCCTTGCTGGCTTCTTTCCAGGCTGGCTGGGCTGGCTGGCTTGCAGGCAGACTCCCTTGCTGGCTTCTTTCCTGGCTGGCTTCAATCCTGGCTGGCTGGGCTGGCTGGAGATAGAATCAGATCTCAATCGCAGCTGCTATAGAGCTTAGTGCTCTACAGCTGCGACCTTTATGGGGCTCTTCTGAGCAAGTTCCTGCCCCCTCCAACCCCTGCAGCCAATTACTGTGCTGCATTACCACCCGGACCTAGCAGGGAATCCCTCTAACTGCAGGTCCGGGTGGTGACGTAGCCGCATTGCTGTGGAAAAAACGGAAGTATTTTCGGCTTTTCCACGGCAATTAAATTATTCGCGTTTCGCGATCGCGAAAGGAGGAAAAACGGGACTTTTAAAGTCCCACACTTGGTGACTGCGGGAAGCGGGATGAGAGGCCTCAACCCGTGAGTGTCCCGCTGACAACGGGATGGGTGGCAACTGTAATCTTGGCTGATTTTTACAGCTCGTGGATACTGAGAACTCTCAAGCTCCTCCCTTATCTGTAATGCTCTAGTCCCCCTCCATACCTCAGATCTTGTTTGCTGACCTTTTTGCTAATTAGAAACTAAGGAATGGCAATTATATGAGAAACCAATATCTGGAACTCAATGGCAGGAACACTGGTTCCCTTAGCATCATCTCATTCTTCTCGCAGTCACAAATGAAATGGTATGGGGTTGGACAGAGGGGAGCTGAGAAAGAATGAAAATGGACAACACAGATGGAATATTATGGTGAGTACATAACTTCTACATCTGATGTTGTCAATTTTCATTCATTCCTCAACAAGTGGAACAGAGTCCCCAGCTACCTGAATCCCAGGTGGACTCTAAGGAAGGATATTGCTGAGCACTGTTGAGCCAAAGGCTGTTCTTCCCTCAAAGACCAGATCCAACTTGTAATGAGTAATAGAGGTATAAGGATTAGCCCAAGTTGCAGTAGCACAAATATTGTCCATGGAAGTTCTGGATAAAAATAATGATGAAGTCACCATGGACATGGTTGAATGAGTTCTCAAAGGTTTTGGCAAACATAAACCCGATTTGTTGTAGACAAAGGAAATGCAGTCAGTTAGCCACTTGTCCAAAGTTACTTTAGTAAATGGCTTGCCCAATTTTTATTCCGAAAATGAGACAAATAATTGATCTGATTTTCTGAATTTTCACATTCTATACAAATAGAAATGTAACTGTCTGTGAACATCCAGTAAGTGTAACATGTATTCCCCTTTGTTCGAGAAATTTGGAAAGAAAACTGTAAGATTGACAGATTGATAGATGTTGGATTCTGACACCACCTTAGGAAAGAAGGACAGATTGATTTGTAATGATATCCTACCTTTATGAAAAATTAAATAAGGCGGCTTAGAAGATAAGGTTTGAAGTTCTCAGACTCTCCTAGCAGAGGTTATGGCTTAAAAAGATGGTTCAAATGGAGATTGAGTCACAGCTTGTAAAACTAAATTCAACCCTCATGGTGGAGTTGGATCTTTAAAAGGGGGTCTCAGAAGAAAGATTCCTCTTATAAAGGCCTTATAAAGTTTTGAAGAGGCCAAGGTGGAATTGTTTACTCCTATATGAAAATTAAAAATGGCAGCTAGTTGTACTTTAATAGTCGAGGTGCTAACCCCTTCATTAAAAATTGTAGTCAAAAAATCAAGAACTTTAAGTACTGATTCTGAAAAAGGGTCAATGTCAATGTCTTTCTGTTGTGCCAAAAAACAAATCTTTTCCATTTACTTCTGTAAATCTTCCTAGTGGAAGTTTTATGGGAAGACAAAAGAATGTGATGGACAGGAGAGGAGAGTCTGGGTTGTCTAGCTATCAATGGAAGTGGAGAAACCATGCAGTCAATTTTAGGCCTAAAATGTCCAGGTGAATCATGTCGGTCAGGTAAGACAGGAGGTCTGGAATTAGATATAGAATCCATGGATGGTGAACTAGATGAGGCCAAAGAAAGGGGAAACAAATCTGATGAGGCCAATAAGATGCAATGAGGATGGCAGTGCTCTTCAATTGAGATGTTTTCTGGAGAAACTTGGGGATTAGAGGGATTGGAGGGCAAGCATAGAGGAGACCAGGAAGCCAATTGTGGAGGAGAGCATCAATTGGTGATTCCCCTGGTGGGAGGGATCAGGACAAAGGACCTACTGCACTTGTTGTTGAGGGGAGATGCAAAGAGGTTGCAGCAAGGTTGACCCCAGTGGCAGAATATCTTTTCCGCATCTCTCATGTTGAGAGACCACTTGTGAGGCAATAAAATAAACCTGCTCAATCAGTCTGCTATCACATTGGATTTCCCTGGATTGTGCATTGCTATCAGAAATTGTCTGGATTAGCTTGCCCATTGCCACACTCTGAAAGCTTCTTGACACAGGAGGTAAGATCTGGTCCGTCCTTGTTCGTTGATGTACCATATCACTGACATACTGTCTGTCTGAATCACAATAGTCCCACAAGGGAGAGAGTCTTAAAAAGCCTGCAACACTAGGAGTACTGCTCTCATTTCCAAGACACTGATATGCATGTTGGCCTCTTTGGGGGACCAGGTGGTTTTGGACTGTCTTTCCAAAGATATGCCTCCCCACTCAATTTGGGAAGCATCCATGGTCACTATGGCTTTGGACTGAGGAAGAATGAAGGGAATGGCCTTGTAATATCTGATCTGTGCGGTTCCATCACAAGAGGTACTTTTTGCATGCTTAAGTTATTCTGATCTGGGTGGACAAAAGTTGTTGCAAAATGGATCACTGAGTTGCTAGAGTCTATTGAAGAATTCTCATATGGTATCTTGCTAATGGAGCCAGAACTATTAAAGCAGACATTAACCCTAAGGGTTGTAGAATCAATTGAGCTGATAGAGAGGGATTTTGAATTATCTTTTTGACTTGAAATTGAATAGTTTGTACCTTGGTAAGGGAAGGGAAGCTGTCACTGATACTGTATTGAACAAGGCCTATATGAAAGCTAATTTCTGAGATGGTTCTAGCTGAGATTTGCTGTGACTGATGGTAATTCCTAGATGAGAGCAAAGTTGTAGTACATGCTCTCATGCTTTTATCAGAAGATGCCTGGTTGGAGCTGTTATGAGCCAGTTGTCCAAGTATGGAAACGCCTGGAATCCCTGCAGTCTCAAGTGAGCTGCTAATACAGTCATGCATTTGGTGAACACTCTGGGGGTTGTGGTGAGGCCAAAGGGCAGGGCTCTAAATTGATAATGACTGGCTCCTAGCAAGAAGTGTAGGCATCTCATAGATCGACTGTTCATTTTTATGGATAGTATGCATCCTAAAGATCTAGTGAGTATATCCAGTTATCCTTGTGCTGGAAGGGCAAAATGGACTGAAATGTGACCATCTGGAACTTTGTATACTGAAATGATTTGTTCAGATTGCTGAGCTCCAAAATTGGTCTCCAGTCCCCTGTTTTCTTTGGCACTAAAAACAATCTTGATTAAGTTCCAGACTCTTTCTGGTCATGTGTGTGTGTGTGTGTGTGGGGGCCTACAGGATGACTTTTTTTCTAGCAGCGTTTTTATTTCTAGAGCTGCTTCTTTCCTCTAACTTGGTAGAACACTGGAATTTCTGTTTACTGTTGAAGGGGGGGGGGGGTTAGGGAAAATGGTAGTATTTAACCTCTAGAAATAATCCTCTGCATCCATTTATCTTTTGTATTGTCTAGCCAGGCTCTCTGGTACAGGGATACATGACCCCTGACTGCCACCAGAGATTGACAATTGGTCCTGATTTCAGAAGCACTGGTATGGTCTGTCAGAGAAAGTATCCCTGGACCCCTGGTTCTGTGGGCCTCCTCTGCCACCTGGGCAATGTCTTTCATTAGAGTTACCCCTTCTGCCCCTGGGGAATTATGTCCACTAGGATCATGGAAAAGAACCTGGGACATTCTGAACCACATTTTTCAACTACCTAGTTGATTCCCAGAGAAGGTTTTTTGAGGAGTTGAAAAACATATGCCCACTTCAGATAGGGTCTTATCATCTTGCTCACATCTGGAGTGTGTGTCTTTAACTTTAGGGCCAACAAAGAACTTCTGTCAAAGGGAGCATTGACGAAGGAGGACTTGAAGGGCTCCGTGAAATCACACAGGTGCATCCAGGCATGTCTCCTAATGGAAATGCCTGAACCCGCCACCCTTGAGGAACCTTCATCTGCATGTGAAATGAGTCTACTGAATGAATTAGAGAAGGATTGTAGGGTAGCCAACTGTGAAGTAATAGAGCTCTATGCATCAGACGTAATGGTCCCAGAGAAGGATTTGGAAAGTTCCTTAATCAAGTCCCTCTGAAGCCTGGTAAAGTGTGCAAGTAATTCAGTGACCTGAGTGCAAAGGCTGCTGAAGCATATACATGATTCCCAAATCTGTCCAAAGCCCTGGACTCCCTGTTAGGGGGATGGACAGAGGAACTCTGTTCTGCGAGTTTCTTTTTTGTGGCCACTGCTGTGACCATGGCATCTACTGGTAGCCCTTTACTCAAGAATTCTCTTCCTTTCGGTGGAGCCAGGATCCTTTCTGGTCACTTAAGGATCAGCTCGACAGCATCAGGTTCCTTCAACACCTGACTACAGATCAAATCAATGAATTCATCAGTGGGTGGAATCACCCAGGAGGCAGATGGCTCAGACTCAAAGGCCTCCAGGGACATTGATTCTTCTTGGGAAGGGTTATCAATAGGCCAACCACCCCTTTGCTTGAGGCTCTCCAGGATGTCTCCAAAGGAGACGTCATCAGGTGGTGATCTTGGGGACCCTTCCCCCTCATCAAAATCGGTATCTTCTGTGACCAACTCTTGAGGGGAGTCTAAGGCTCTCCTTTTGCACTTTCTCTTCCTAGGGACTTCTTAGGTGGGATGTTCCAGACAAGTATCAAAAGATATAAGTATACCCTGTTGGGTTGACTGGAGACTTTGGGCTGGGTGTCCCTGTGGTGTAGAGTATTGAGGGTCAAGGCACAAAGACATATTGGAGTCAGAAGGAAGATCTGAGGGGGGGGTGGAATTGTTCGTCCTCTAGAAGCAGAGAACACTCTCCACCACCTCAAAGGCAGAATGCTCCAGGGAGAAGGCAGCCAGAAGAGCTGAGAAGACATGCTTCCAAGACAAAAGTCTCTCTCTGACCTGAAGGCAGCCCACCCTGAGGCAGAGGTCAGAGCTGAGCTTTCCAGTACCAAGGCTCTGAGGGGCAGATATGGCTCCCACAACTTCTGAGTTGACTCTAACACCTTGGACCAAACAACGAAGCCATGACTCCAGGAGTCATCCAGCTCTGACACACTCAGTGCCGGTCCACTCAGAGAAGGTATTGGAGAAGAAGACACAACAATCTTCGGATCTGATGTAGTCGGTCCTGGAAAACTCAGTTCCAAGGGCTATAAAGCCAAAGGTCAGATCAAAGAAGGAGCCAAGATGGGTGGAGTAGTACTGGAAAAGGTCTAAAGACCCGAAGGGGCAGGAGCCAGGAGAACTCCCATCAGTATCTGAGCCAAGAGATAATTTCTCATCATTCTATCCACATCTGCTTCCATCAGGCTCCTGGAAGAATTAGAAGAGGCCAATGAAGGATACCTAGAATGGCAGCATCTCTCTAAAAAGGGTGATAGCAGCCAAGAGGCAACAGGGTCTAGAGAAGACACATACCAGGTCCGAGGGACCTGTTTTGGCTCCAAAAGTATCAGATCCGATGACGAAGATCAGGTATCTGTCAGATGGATCTGAGGATTTAGTCTTTGGATCCAACCATTTTGAAATTTTGCAGGCTGGTTCCATGGTCATATCAGAAGATGGAGTGGAGTATCCAGAAGGGTCTGTCTGACACTTTCTGTCTCCTTTTTGTCTGGTTTGGAGGTTTGAGCTCCAGATAAAGATTCAGAAAAGGTTGTAGGCAGAAGACCTTTCAAAATCAGCTTATTTTTCCGATCAATTAAGGCCCGCAAATTAAAAGCTTTACAAATATTGCACAACACCTTTAAATGTGCCCAGCATAAACAATAAAGAAAAGAATCATGAGTATCTGACAGAGGGATCTTATGCCCACAATCTTTGCACTTTTCAGACCCCAAAGATTTTTCAGTCATCCTAAAAAACTGTTTAATACTGTCTATATATCTATATCTATATATTTTTTTACATAGGAAGGAAAGGGAAAAATTACCAACAATGGCAATTAAAGAAATTATCACAAGCGTATAGGTGAAAAGGAAGAATTATCAACAATGGTAAGTTAATTTACACTAAGTGTAGGATAAGGGAGGAATAAAACAGAAAGAAAAAAAGGATAAAGATAGCGATACAGATAATCTGTTTACTTATCTGACAAGAAATCACTCTAAAGCTTGAGAGCTAACAGTGACCGGTTCATAGGTAGCTACTAGGCTATCGGCCCAAGGGCCTTAGTAAACCTAGCCAACAAGGTTCCCTGGCTTAAGCCACCCAATAAAGTTAATTTCCTGTGCCCCTGTTGAGCAGAGCCACAGAAGTAATCCCCAGGGTGTATTTCCTATTTCACATCCACTCATCAAAGATTTTTCTTGAAGAGTGCTAATGAGGAGCTTTGCTTGACATAGATAGGTAGCTTGTTCCAGAGTATAGGAAATCTCTGGGATAGGAATCTATCTCTCCAGCAGTTCCTGTTTATTGTGGTGACAAGGTTTTGGTCCCTAGAGCATGTAGCTTGGAGGGAATGGGATTTCTTAAGGTGTAGCATGTCCAACAGCTCTGGGTTTAACATAGCTTTATATGTTAGGCAGAGATTTCCTCGGAGGAGGCAATATGCTACAGAGTAAAGTTGGAGTTTTTTGAGATGGTCAGTGTAGGACATCTGTTTGAGGCCAGTAATCCTCTTTGTGAGGTACTTCTGTAGCCTTTCCAGATGTTGCAGATGTCTTGTGAGGTACATTGCAAAAGGGGCGTTGTACTCTATAATGGGTCTAATTAGTGCCGAGTAGAGGGGAACAATGACCTCTTTTTTCCTGGATGAGAACCCTTTTGTGATGAGGTGTGCCACATAGAAGGATTTCTTGACTACTGTGGCAATGTGATTATCAAAGGAAAGAAGAAAAACAGGCTGAAAGGAAGCACTCAGGTTCACAACTTCTTCAAGGTTTAATGGCTCAAAAAATAGATGAGCAAAACACCAAAACGCTAATAACACTCCACATACGTTTTCGTTCACAAGAACTTCATCAGAATAATAAATTACATAACAAAGGCCCATTAAACAGTTCCCCCGATCAAAAAATGACCAATAAAATTACAAAATACAATTTAAAAAGACATTTAAAATGTCAAGTGCTGCCACCTGGTGTCAGAATACACTAATTACATCCTAAAAAACAATGGTAAAAATATATATGTAAAAACTGTACATGCAATATATATAATGTCACTAAAATAACTCGATACATATTTGTATAAAATTAATAAAAATACATGTTTATACTAGTAAGAAAAGTGCATTTGTAAAAGGAATGTAAGTAAATGTGTTTGTTTCAAAAGTTTATTATAGCTTGGCAGACCTGAGTTTTAGTAGAGGTGCTATTGAGATGTTCTCATTTAACCCGGGGGTCCTGCTTTTATCTAGGGTGATCTGCCACAATAATTTCCTATTCTCAATGATAGTCTCCCATGCACCCCCCCCCCCCCCCTCACATCCTGAATAGCAACCTCTAAAACAAAAAACTCAAATCTTGCCTCTGGGCAGTTCAAAGAATGTTTATATAGAGCATTTTTGACATTACATTTCTTAACATCATACATGTGCTCATAAATGCGTCTTTTCAACTTTTTTTCAGTCTTGCCCACGTAAAAGGCTTCACAGGTCTTGCACACAACTATGTATACTAGCCCACTAGTATTACAGTAACTAAAACTTTTACCATACACCCATTTATTCCTACTTTTTAAAAAACCCAGTCGGTGTTAGAAATAAAATTGCACTGTGTGCATGCTCCACATTTAAAAGTACCTTTTCTCTTGGTGGTGTGTCCAGGCTCCTGTTTACCCCCACCCTCCAAGAGGTCTTTCAGATTTTTTCCCCTCTTATAACTGATCTTCAGGGGACCCTTGTCAATACCTTTGAGATCCGTCAGTGAATTGAACCTATTCCATTCCTTTGTTATTGTGTCCACTACCATTTTGGAGTCCAAGTTAAACTCTAAAGTAAGAGGTTTGGAGTAAGCTAAGGGGTTTACTTCACTTAATACATGTTGATTTGTGTCCAGTCCTTTACCCAACAATGGGTAGTACCTGATGTGATGTAAATTACTTACATAGGTACGACTGTCCACCAATAAGTCCTTCAGGTAACCTCTTTGAATAAATAAGCTTTCAATAAAGTCACACGCCAAGGAAAAATCACCATCCAGAGAAGTCATTCTGGATGCTCGAATTAGCTGACCATTGTAGAGGTTTTTTTTCTATATGAAAGTGTGGGCACTAGAGAAATGTAGATAAGAATTTGAAAACATGTCTTTACAAAATATTTTAGACTTAATGCCCTCCACAGTCTTAATTAGACTCACATCCAAAAAAATCAAGTCTATTCATATTTATATAACTGGTAAATTCCAAAAAGGTGGTAGTAGTATCCAAATAGTTCAAAAATTCATATAACCTCTCCTCGGTATCAATCCAAAAAATAGCTATATCATCTAAAAATCTCTAACAGTGGGACCAACAGTTGCTATATACAGATTTTAAAACATATTTTTTCTCCCACCAAGCTAAAAATATATTGGCATATGTGGAGGCACAATTTGCCCCCATAGCTATGCCCTTGATTTGATGAAAGAATTCCTCCCCATAAAAAATTAAATTGTTTTTTAATAACATTTCCATCAGTTGTAAAATGACTGACAACTGGTCTGCAGATGGACAGGCCTCATCTAGCAAGGCTTCCTCCAACCAGGCTAATCCTAAATCCTGGGGAATAGCAGTGAACAAATCTTTGATATCAATCGTGACAAAAATAGTATTGTCAAAGCACTGGTCAGTTTTAATTCCCTTTAAAAAGTCCCAGGAATCTTTTAAAATAGTCTTTTCTGTGCCCCAAATTGACTTTAATTTTATGTCAAGAAACTTTGCTATGGGTGCAGTCTTTGACCCTTCGGCCGAAACAATCGGTCTTAAAGGGGGGTCGATAGGGTCCTTGTGCACCTTAGGTATGCCAAAAATAGTAGCTATTCTGGGTTGAGGTACATGTAAATACTTGTGGGTGTCCAGGTCAATCAGTCCGTCCCACAGTAAGTCATCAATGACCAAATCGATTTTTTTATATGCAACAAAAATCTAATTTCTGGACACCCTCACGTATGTACTGGAATCACCCAAAATGTTTAACATCTTGCCTTCGTAGATAACATTGTCCATCAAAATGGACCCCCCTCCCTTATCTGGTTTCATGACACGCACATTGTGGTTCTGTTTGAGTTCCTTTAGGACCAACCATTCCCCAGCCGTGAGGATGTGTTTAAACCTATAAGGGGAAGCACAAATAGCCTGTCTTAATTCTTTTTCTACTACCATTTCAAAATTTTTAATTTTTAACCGGGTTTATTTAAAAAGTAGGAATAAATGGGTGTATGGTAAAGGTTTTAGTAACTGTAATACTGTAATACTAGTGGGCTAGTATACTTAGTTGTGTGCAAGACCTGTGAAGCCTTTTACGTGGGCAAGACTGAAAGAAAGTTGAAAAGACGCATTTATGAGCACATGTATGATGTTAAGAAATGTAATGTCAAAAATGTATATAAACATTCTTTGGACTGGCCAGAGGCAAGGTTTGAGTTTTTTGTTTTAGAGGTTGCTATTCAGGATGTGAGGGGGGGGATGCATGGGAGACTATCCTTGAGTATAGGGAATTATTGTGGTAGATCACCCTAGATGCAAGCAGGACCCCAGAGTTAAATGAGAACATCTCAATAGTACCTCTACTAAAACTCAGGTCTACCAAGCTATAATAAACTTTTGAAACAAACACATTTACTTACATTCCTTTTACAAATGCACTTTTCTTACTAGTATAAATATGCATTTTTATTAATTTTATACAACTATGTATTGAGTTATTTTATTGACATTATATGAGTGATTGCATGTACAGTTTTTACATATATGTTTTTAGGATGTAATTAGTATGTTCTGACACCAGGTGGCAGCACTTGGAATTTTAAATGTATTTTTAAATTGCATTTTGTGATTTTATTATAGCGTTGTTGCCTCACAGCAAGAGGTTCTCCTGTTCGATTCTCGGCTGGAGTGCGGGGAGTGCCTTCTGTGTGGAGTCTGCATGTCCTCCCCACGACTGGATGGGCGTTCGAAAGACATGCGTAAATGGGCGTGCCTTCGTTGAAGGTTGGATATCAAGCTGGCACCTCGGCGTTCGTTAAAATCTACTGCCAATCATTAGCGGACTGGAGTTCCGCTGTGGTGACCCCTAACCAGGAAAAGCTGAAAGACAACCACCATTGGTAATTTTTTGATTGGGAATCTATTTAATGGGCCTTTGTTATGTAATTTATTATTCTGATGAAGTTTCTGTGAATGAAAACGTATTTGGAGTGTTATCAGTGTTTTGGTGTTTTGCTCATCTACTTTTTTGTGCCATTAAACCTTGAAGAAACTGTGAACCTGAGTGCTTCTTTCCAGCCTGTTTTTCTTCTGTTATTGGTGGTTACAGGGGTTGGAATCCCCATTTTTACTATTATCAAAGGAAAGACTACTGTCCAACTGGGTCTCAAGGTCTCTTATCACACATTCGGCATTAAGTATTATGTGGTAGTTCATGAGTACAGAGTTTTTACCAAAGGGGATGACAATGCACTTTTTGGTATTGAGCTTGAGGCCATGCCTCTGATACCAGGCATCTGTCTCAGTGAGGCCCTTCTGTAGGATGTCCACATCATTTGGGGACTTGACTATGGCTCCTAGTTTGCAGTCATCTGTGAACTTCGTTAGCCAGAGGCCTTCTGTGTTAGCCTGTACTTCAGAGAAGTAGATACCAAACAGGAGAGGTCCCAGGACTGAACCCTGTGGTACTCCACTTGTCACTGGTTTGAAGTCAGATTTGGAGTCTGCAACTTTTACAGTGTGCATTCTGTCAGTGAGCCGGTTGGCAACCCATCTTGTGATGTAGGGATTTATACCTAGTTTAGTGAGTTTAGCTATAATTCCAGAATGGGGGGTGGTGCCAAAAGCCTTGGCGAGGTCAAGATAGGCAGTGTGAACCACCTTACCCTCGTCTACGGCTTTGGTGACTGCCTCAAAGAAGTCAATCAGGTTCAGAAGGCATGATCTGCCTTTTACAAACCCAAACTGGGTGGGGTCCAGAGTTTGGAGGTTACCAATGTCTTTGTTTATGAGTTCCATGATGATACATTCCATGGCCCTGCAGACCAGGCTCGTCAGTCTAATATGGCGATAGTTTCCAGGATCAGTGGTGGCTCCCTCTTTGTGGAGTGGGATAACTGTTGCTGTGCGCCATTCAGTGGGCACAAAGCCTGATGTGAGACTATGATTGAACATGGTGCTTAGGTGGGGAGCCAGTTTGTTCTGAAGTTCATGTAAAACACAGCCTGGGATGTTGTCCGGTCCTATGGATGCTGTGTTTTGGGTTTTAGAGAGTGCAGCTTTTACCTGCGTAGATGTGATTACAGGGACTCTGCATTCTCCCTGTATAGATATGGGCCCTTTAGGGGGTGAGAGGGGGGTAAAGTTAGCACTGAACCTATCTGCCATGATGTTGGCAATATCAGTTGGTTCTGTAATTTTTGTGACATTTTGCTGTAACTCAGAGCAGATCTGGGTGTTGCCATTGAGATTCTTGACATAGCTATAAAATGCCTTGTGGTTGCCCTTAGAATCAGTGGCAATTTTGTTTTCATAGCTAGCTTTGGAGGATGTTATAAGGGATCTCAGCTTCTTACTGAGGCTGACCAGGGAGCTCCTCCACTCGTGGGATTTTTACTCTCTTTTGCAACAGTTTCTTCCTTCTGTTGTAGAGTTTGTTTATGGCGGGGGACCACCAGATTGGCTTCCTTTTTTGGAGGATAGCATCTTGGTTCTGTTTGGGATAGCACGATCCATGCACTTGTGTAAGTGCTTACAGAGTGCATTTGTGTAGGATTCAGCAGTCATAACTGTATTGTCCATCTGCATGGGTGTCATGAAGTTCACCACTTCTGTCTTAAGAATCATGAAGTTGGCTTTGGAGAAATTTTTTACCATGGTTTCCTTAATGGTGGGTGGGGGTGTGATGTGGATATCTAGGGTGATTAGCTTATGGTCGGATCTGACCAACAAGGAGTTGATTTCAGGTGAGAAACACCAGTCACTCATGTTGGTAATCACTAGGTCTAGGATATTGTTGCCCCTGGTGGGGGTGTGGATAAGTTGATCCAGGGTATTGGATTTTATGAATTCCAGAAAGCATTGAGCGAAGGAGTTGGTACAGGAGTAGTTTTCCCAGTTAATGGTGGGGTAGTTGAAATCACCCATTATTAGGGTGTTTGGTTGAACCCTAATATTTTCTAGTATATCAAGAAAAGAGGAGTGGGAATCCTGGGGCATGGTGGGGGATCTGTAGCAAGCTACAATTTGGATTGCAGCTTTGCCCAGAGTTAGTTGCACTTGGATAACCTCGGATGCATTATGCTGCGCAACTATCCTGGAGATGTGGATATCCTTAATGAATATGGACACACCTCCACCTTTGGTGTTCTGGACCAGGTTAAATGGCCGAAAAGTGTGATATGAGTTATAGCCTGGTAATGCAGGGGTGCTCTCTAGAGCCTTGAACCAGGTCTCAGTCACTGCACAGATATCGATGTTGTCCATTTTAAGGAGTGCCTCGAGTGAGTGCATTTGAGATTTAGACTTCTAGCATTGAGTAGCATTACCCTCAGTTTTTGCTACTGACCTTTACATCTGTAAGCGAAGGTGGCAAATGAGATCTGAGATATGGAGGGGGACTCGGGCTTTGTGGGTAATGGAGGAGCTCGAGAGTTCTCAATATCCACAAACTGTAAAAAGTGTCCAAGTCGGATCTGAGGGTTGGATCCACACCCACTTGTTGAGGGATAAATAAAAGCTGACAACATCAGATCCATGATTATAAAGTGTTTATGTCTATAATGGCTAAAAGAATGGCAAAGGTGATGCCAAAGTTGATATATATGGATCAGTGTGGTTTTGTTGGGGGTAGACAAACATTTGACAACATTAACAGAACTTTGATGATCCAGGGGGAAGCTGAATGTAAGAAAATACTACTGCTGTTGGTGGGTCTTGATGCAGAGAAAGCATTTGACAGAGTATGCTGGGAGTTTATAAGCAGGGCAATGGAAGCATTTGCATTCCCTGATAAAATTATAAAGTTGATTAGGAGGATATATGAGGGATCATAGGTGAAAATTAAAGTGGGTGGGTTCCTCTCTGATAATTTCTGTTTGAGCAGAAGAACCAGGCAGGGGTGTCCTCTTTCCCCTTTGTTATTTGCATTATATTTAGAACCATTGGCAAAGAAAATAAGACACTCAGAAATTCAAGGATATAATTGATATGTTAGTCAAGAAAAGCTGGCCGTATTTGCAGATGATATTATTTTATACCTGATAAAATCAGAAAAGGACATTTCAGTGTTGTGGAACATTTTGATGCAGTTTCAAATCTTTTTGAGATACAAAATTAATGAAGCTAAAACAAAGGGAATAGCTGTAAATTATGTACCCACACATGAATTGGTTCAGCAATATCCATACTTATGGGGACATGATAAAATGAAGTACTTAGGAGTATCAATTAAAAGGATTCTGGTGTGGCAGCTAAGGATATGTGGGAAAAGACTAAACAAAAGATAATACAAAACCTGAGAAATTGGAAACTGTGTTATATGGATATAGACAGCAAGATACAAGCAGTTAAAATGTTTTTAGTACCTTTAGTTTTATACACAGGTCAGGCATATTTTTATCAACCAGAGGAGAAGTTGTGGATAGCAATTAATAAAGAGATGAAGGACTTTGTCTGGGAGGGGAAAATGGCAACAGTCAAGTGGAATAAGCTGATTCTTCCAATTGAACAAGGCAGTTTGGAATTACCCAATTTGAAGAGGTATTGCAGAGCTACACAGCTAAGGCTCTTATACGTAGCACAAGCAGAAACCTGTAAGTCAAAGTGGAAAGGAATGATAATGAAATGGGGAAAGTTCAAGAAACAAGGAGAGACTGTATTTTGGATGCAAATCCTTAAGTAAAATAGCAATAACCATACAGAATATTATATTCATAAAGTAGCAGGAAGTATTCTAAGAGCTAATCCAACACGGGAATGGGAAAGGAGATTCTGCTGATAGGGATGACTGCAATTAGTATATACAATAGGCAAGAGGGGGCTGGAATTTATTGGAGAAAATTGGCAAAGAAACCAAGGTATTTGGAGCAAATAATTAGAGAAAAAAAAGTTATGCACTTACCATAACGTTCCATGTGAGTTGTTTATCTCACCTTTATTCTCACTGATGGGTTCGGAGCCAACACGACCGATAGCAAAGCTCAAGGTTTGCCAGTAGCTCGAGACCAAGCTCCGTATCCCACAATGCACTGCTAGAATTACCTCAGATCTTGTTTGCTGCGAGTAACAGTATATATATATATATATATATATATATATATATATATATATATATATATATATATATATATATATATACACACACATATATACCCTTTTATTTATTTCTACCAAGAACACTTCCCGAAGGGGAAGAAGAAATATTGAATAACCAGGATGGTACTAGCCTCTAAGTCAACAGTCAGTCAGGAGGGACGTGAGAATAAAGGTGAGATAAACAACTCACATGGAACGTTATGGTAAGTACATAACTTCTTTATGTGAAGTTGTTAAATCTTGCCATTTATTCTCACTGATGGGTAGCGTCCCTAGCACCCTCAATCTTGGGTGGCTCATGGAAGTATGTTCTTCAGTACCGTGGAACCAAAGGAAGACCTGTCCCTTGAAGCCTTATCTACATTGTAATGCGTGATAAAGGTATGAGGCTTAGACCAAATGGCTGCAGCGCAAATATTGTCAAGGGGCAACTTAGCTTGAAAAGCAGAAGATGTAGAGATGGCGCTGGTAGAATGAGCCTTAGGTTTGTGTGTTAATGGCATGCTTGCATTCTCATAAACAAAGGATATACAATCGGATAACCATTTAGATAAGGTTGTTTTAGCCACTGAATTGCCTTTTCTGGCTTCTGAGAAGGATACAAAAAGTTGATCTGATTTTCTAATATCCTTAGTTCTGTCAAGATAAAATCTGAGCTGTCTGTGTACATCAAGTTTGTGCAGCATGTATTCCAATTTACTAGAGTGGCTGGGAAAAAAGACTGGCAGCTCAATGACCTGATTGATATTTGATTCAGAACAGAGTTTAGGTAAAAATGAGAGGTTTGTTCTGAGATATTTTCTATCAGCATGGAAAATCATGTAAGGTGGTCTGATAGATGATGCTTGAAGTTCTGACACTCTGCGGGCAGAAGTAATGGCCACAAGAAAAATAGTTTTCCAGGATAAATATTTGAGATCACAAGAAGATGCTGGTTCAAAAGGGGGAAGAATAATTTGAGACAGCATAAAGTTTAAATTCCAGGAAGAAAAGGGAATTTTGACAGGAGATCTCATGTAAAGAATGCCTTTAAGAAAAGTCTTAGATAATTTATGGCCCAAAACATTTGAGCCACCAAACCCAAGGTGAAAATTTGAGATAGCAGCTAACTGGACTCAAACTGTAGCAGCTGCTGCCCCTTCCTTAAAAATCTTTGTCAAGAATTCTAAAATAGATGATAGCGGAGCTCAGAAAGGGTCAATTTTCTGCGTGTTGGCCCAAATTGAGAACCTTTTCCATTTACTGCCATATCATTTCCTGGTAGATGGCTTGTGAGAAGACAAGAGAATTTGTCTTGTATCTTCTGAAATTGAATGAAGCCTGGCAATTAGGGGAAGTGGATTAGCCAAGCAGTCAGTTTCAGGGACTGCAGTGAAGGATGGAGGTCCCCTAACGGGTGCGTCAGAAGGTCCAGAACTGGGTCCAGGATCCATGGATCTTCCAACAGATGATGGTGGAGAAACGGGAACCAAATCTGTTGAGACCAGTAGGGAGCTATGGAATAACAGTCCTTCCCAGAGATTTTGCTTTCTGTAAAAATCTGGGTATCAATGGCAAGGGTGGAAATGCATAAAGGAGACCTGGGGTCCAATCGTGTAAAAGTGCATCTCTCGGGGGATGACCGGGAGGTGGTATTAGGGCAAAGTAGCTTCTGCATTTTGAATTGATGTGGCTGGCAAAGAGGACGCAGCAAGGCTGGCCCCATTTGCAGAAAATCAACTCCACAACCTGTTGTTTGAGAGACCACTCATGAGGGAGCAATATCGCCCTGCTTAGCTTGTCCGCTATCACGTTGAATTTCCCCGGGATGTGCATTGCTAACAGAAAACGTTTGGACGACACAGCCCATTGCCGGACCCTGAGGGCTTCTCGACAAAGGGGGTAAGACTTGGTTCCACCTTGCTTGTTCAAGTACCAGACTACTGACATGTTGTCCATCTGAATTGCAATAGTTCCTAGAGGGAGGGAGTCCTGAAAGTACTGCAACACCAGAAGTACCGCTCTCAACTCTAGAACATTGATGTGCAGATGTGATTCTTGATCTGTCCATGTGCCTTGGGCAGTCTTTCCCTGAAAATGCCCCCCCACCCTATCAGGGAAGCGTCCGTGGTCACAGTGGCTACTGGGGGGGGGGACAAAGGGTCTTCCAATTGTGACATGAAGAGATGTCAACCACCACTGAAGGTCTCTCTCTTGCAATAATCCATGATGAGAATCATGTGGTGCATCGGTAGTTTCTGGTACGACCACTGAGCAAAGAGGAGCCATTGAAGAATTTGCATATGCATCCTTGTGAGTGGTATAGCCAGGATTGCTGCCACCATCAAACCTAGCACCTTCAAGACCTCTGCTGCTGTAGCTTTGTTCTTTGACACCAGTGAGCTGACGTTTTGGCGGAGAAGTGAGACTCTTTCGATAGGAAGATGTAGAGTGGTAGTTGAGGTATCTAACTCTGCTCCTATAAAAATGGTATGCTGCGATAAGGCAGACTTTTCGAAGTTGATTGTAATGCCTAATTGATGGCAGAGTGTCAGAGTGTATTGTGTTGCCTGAGTCAATTGATGCCTGGTTGTAGAGGTGAGGAGCCAATCATTTAGGTATGGAAACACCTGGAATCCTAGACGTCTCAGGTGAGCTGTGACAGCTGCCATGCATTTGGTGAACACTCTGGGGGCTGTAGTGAGACCAAAGGGCAGGGCTCAAAACTGGTAATGATTGGCTCCCAGCCGGAAATGCAGATGATCTCTGGAGCGTCTGTTCATCTTTATATGATAGTATGCGTCCTTGAGATCTATGGAGCACATCCAATCATCTTTCCCTAGGAAGGGAAGAATGGACTGAAGCGTGACCATTCGGAACTTCTCTTTCTTTACAAACTGGTTGAGTCTGATGAGGTCCAAAATAGGTCTCCAGTCCTCTGTTTTCTTTAGTACCAAAAAGAATCTTGAGTAAGTTCTGAATCCAACTTGGTCTGCTGGGACTGGTTGGATGACTCTTTTTTTCTAGCAATCTGTGGACCTCTACGATTGCTTGTTCCCTGAGATTGGGTGGAACATCTGGGATTTTGTTTACAGGAATGGAAGGGGAAGAGAACAGTATGAAATATCCTCTGGAAATGATGCTTTGTACCCATGTATCTGATGTTATGTTTAGCCAGGCTTCTGGGTACATAGACAAGTGATCCTCGACTGCCTCCAGATCCGAACAGTCAGGCCTCCTTTCAGGGGCGCTGGTAGGGTTGACCAGAGAGCTGACCCCTGTCATCCTGTTGTTGTGGACCCCCTCTTCCGCGGGGGCGGCGTCTTCCATTATAACCCCCTCCTCTAGAGGGGGTTTCTCCACGTGTGTTTTGAAAGGCTCCCTGTGCTTTTCGGAACCACATTTTCCCTCCCCTAGGGCCCTTGGGGCAGGGCCGAGTAGGGGTAGAAAAAAGGAAACAATGGAAGATAAGGTCTTGCCTTCCTGCTCACACCTGGTTAAAGTTTCCTTTACTTTAGGCCCAAACAGTGATGAGCCATCAAATGGGGTGTTGATAAAGGAAAACTTAAAGGGTTCAGCAAAGGAACAGAGATGCATCCAGGCTTGTCTTTGAAGAGGAATGCCCGAACTAGCAGCTCTACCCGAACCATCAGCTGCATAGGATATGAGACGCATGGACGAGTTTACCACTGAGTTTAGGGTAGCGAGCTGGGCAATGACTTTGTCGGCCACCCCTGCAGCTACCGTACCCTGGAGAATATCTTTTAGCTCTTTCAGGAGATCTCTTTGTAGTCTCGTAAAATGGGTTAAGTAGTTCAGTGATCGCAGAGAAAATGTAGCTGAACTAAACATGCATTTCCCATATCTATCCATGACCCTAGAATCTCTGTTAGGAGGATGGATAGATGTGGATGTTTCAGACACTTCCTTTTTGGTGGCTGCAGCTACCACCATGGCATCAACAGGCACTTCCTTTGTCATAAATGGCTTGTCCACTGAGGCAGACATGAATTTATTAGGCTTACGAGGAACAGGTTCCATGGCCTCCGGTGACTCCCACGCCTTAAGAGAGATCAGTTCCATGAGCTTGTCGTAAGGCGGAGACACCCAAGAAGTGGAAGGTTGAGACCCAAAAGCTTTCAAGAGCACAGACTCGTCCTCAGTAGGGGTCTTGGACTGCCAATCACCCCTCTGACTAAGGATCTCTAGTATTTCTGCAAAGGAGATATCCTTAGAGGGGGATCGGGGGGACCATTCTGACTCATCCAAGTCTGTGTCAGATGTCAAAGACTCCTGTGGGGAGTCTAAGTGCCTCCTCTTGCACAGTCTCTTCCTGGGCACCTCCTCAGTGGGGGGAGGACTCAGAAGAGCAGGGGATGCCCTGTGGGGGTGCTTGAGGCTCAGGGTCTCTACACTTAGGGGGACCAATAGACGAAGAAGCAGACACAGGAGCTTAAGGGGAGAGGGAAGGCCAAACTGATGCTGACATTGTCTTTGGAGACAAAACTCTCCTCATAGCATCGAAGGTACCATGGCTCAGACGAGAGGGAGTGGACGGCCCAGACAGTACCGTCCGATCCTCCCACCCTGAAACCATGGGCTCTGAGCCCGAGGTAGGAGCCGAGCTCATCCGAGCCGAAGCCCCGAGAGGAAGAGTTGGCACCGACAAATCGGTTCGACTATCCTCCCCAGACCCGATGGGAGAGCGTCGGCTCCTAGAGTCCTCGGTCGGTGCCGGGAAACATCCAAGTAGATGGAGCCAATAACACCGCTGCGGGTATCGGCTCCAAGGGTTCAACAATCATCGGTTCAGTTTCCTTCGGCTCCAAGAGTCCAGTAACGGCTTGGAGGAGGAGTAGACAAGTCCGGTTCCATGGTCTTCGGCACTGACGAGCTGGTCGGGGCCGACAACAATTTGACAAGTCCTGGTGCCTGTAAAAGCTTCTGCACTAGCTGATCCATGTCCAAATCTGAAAGGCTGACTGAGGACTTGGATGAATGCACCGAAGGTGCTGACTGGAGTAGAGGAGAAGAGGGAACTTCAGAGACCGGCTCCAACACTGACAGCTGGCTCTGAATCAAAGGTACACTCGGTTCCGAGGTCTGTGGAACCGATGACCCTCCCTCTGAAGTTTTTGCCTTTTTTGCCACTTTAGGATCTGAAGAGTTTGTGGATTTTGAGGATTTGAAGGACATGCTAGTACCCTCATGGCTGCTCAACACCTCAGAAAAGGAATGCTGTGGTAATC
Organism: Protopterus annectens; assembly: GCF_019279795.1. Classification (NCBI taxonomy): domain Eukaryota; kingdom Metazoa; phylum Chordata; order Ceratodontiformes; family Protopteridae; genus Protopterus; species Protopterus annectens. The sequence goes on along the minus strand of NC_056728.1, from coordinate 1,753,457,160 downwards.
CCCTGACTATTAGCTTCCTCCTCTCCAAGAGGGCTCTTGAAGAAAAGGAATGGCAAATGCTGCAAGTGTCTTGAATGTGTTTAGCCCCCAGATAGTAGACACATTGAATGTGTCCATCAGTGAAGGACATTTTCTGCCCACAATCTGGGCATTTTTTGAATCCCAATTTAGGATGGGATTTTTCCTTGTCATCTGACATGGTTAAGTAAAATAAACCAGTATACTGCAAAAACTAAGACAGTAAAGTCCTTACTTAACTTGTAAAGACCCACAAAGCAACTAAGCCCAATCCGGGCACTATCTATAACAATTAACTATAGATTACAATTACAGGGCTAAAGAGGCCCACAGAGAAAAACCCTGACTATTAGAAAAAGATTAATAAGTCTAAATAGAGCTAAAGGCCCACACAAAACAACTAAGCCAACAGGGCACGAACTATCCAAAATTATAGATTCTATTATCTAATTTTCAAACACTAATACACAACTAACTTATGAAAAACTCTAAAACAAAAAAGAAAGTTTTTTTTTTTATCAAAACTTGCTGTTTTTTATGACAAATGGTCCGAGCTAGATGGATCACCAAGATCTCTCTTGCTGCGGCAAACTAGATCTGGGGTAATTCCAGCAGTGTATTGTGGGATAAGGGGCTTGGTCTCGAGCTACTGGCAAACCTTGAGCTTTGCTATCGGCCGTGTCGGAGCCGAGGATCGGCTCTGAACCCATCAGTGAGAATAAACGGCGAGATTTAACAACTTCACATGGAAAGATAATAGAATTGGAAGTTGCCAAGAATTTATTTGGACTGCAGGCTAGGGATTGCCTTCTCTGTCAATGATTGATATCACAGTATAGGCAAAGAGAAAGACATAGGGAGATTCTAAGCAAAAGACCAGCACTGGTAGAGTTTTTAGTAGAATCTACAACAGAAGCTGCTGTTAAAAAAGGAATAATTAGTAGAGTATACAAAATATTGCATAACTGTAGGACTCAATCAGAGGAGGTTAGAAAGGACTGGTAAGAGAGACTGGATAAGCAATTCACAAAGAAACAATTGGGGGATATAAGTATGTCTCCCAAATATGCAACAAAGTCTAGAAGATTTAGGTTCTTTGCTTAGAAGTATTTACATAGATATTTGTATACTCCAAGTAGACTCCAAAGAATTTTTCCTCAGATAAACACCAAATGCTGAAGGTGTGATGAGGAAAGAAAGAGGTAATTGGGAACATATCTTCTGGGAGTGTAATGAGTTGGCAGACTTTAAAGATTCCCTGCAGACTGCTCTGTCAGATATACTGGGTGAGCAAATTGGTGTAACTAAGGAAATTATTTTTTGAGCTATGATACAGAATTGGAATTGCCTAGACATAGTAAGGCCTTGGTGAGTCTAATTATGTTGAATGCCAAAAAACAACTACTAGAAAATGAAAATCAAAGACTAAACCAAGTTTACTAGAAGCAATAAATATAATTAAGAGACACAAAACATCTGGAATTGGGATCTTTAGAAAAGGGTAGGAGAAAATTAAATAGAAAACATGGGAATTGTGGGAAGAATACATGCAGAGGAGGAAGGAGGTTTAAATGAAGCCAGGATTTGGATAAACTATGTAATGTTTGACAACGACTAGATAGATTAGAAGTGATGAACAAAGTTTGCAACTAAAACTATGCCAATATAGTTTACGATGTATAATGTTTAACCTAAAATTATGTCAATATCATTTGTTTTCATTTAAATAAATGTATGGATGCCTTTGCCTATGTCATATGTGATCATTTAATAAAGATGCTTCTTCTCAAAATAAAAAAAATAAAGTTAAATCCCCCAGATGGACAGAGACAGTCACAGGCTTCACTCATTCTACAGTTAAGTTTAATAATGCTTTAAATAAGTGATAAGCCTGTTTTCTATCCTGCAGACGCACCATCCTTTCTTGTTCCATCTCATCTTCCCTCACAGATGTGAAAGGCAACCTGCATACTCTCAATTAACTGATTTTTAGATTCAAGAAAAGTGCCCTGGTTTCCATTAAATTAATAGATTGTGTGTTCAGATTTATACTGAAATGGTTGTAACTATTAGAAAAGCATCAATTTATATTTCCTTAAATGTAACTGACTTTACTTAATTTTCTTTGACCTACTTGTTGCTTCTCTATTAGTATTAAATTTAGTGTTTCCCCATACAGATGCTTCACAGTTCACAGTTCAGTCATTTCTTGTTTAATTGTCTGTTCCTGCACAGCTCTGATCGTAGATAAAAAGATCAGCTATTGTTTTCACATTGGCATGGCATAGGATATCTCAAATACTGTGGAACTTATATTTTACTTGATTATAGTCTGTATTTCCAGCCATATACATAGAGCCAAGGGAACCACCATAACTTAGTACACACATGATCTGTTTATTTCAACTGCTTCCCTTTAGCAGCCCAAGATCACAATGTTATACTGCTAATATCTAGCTTATATTTTGCAACAATATAAATCCCAGATACACAGTGCCCTAAAAAAGTAGGTTTCTACTTTACCATCGTTGGCATTAACAGCAATCACTGCTAAGACTCCCACACCTCACATTTAAAGTACTTCTGCAGACTATACAGAACTACACTACAGTATAAGAATGAGATGAATTCAAGAAATATACACATATAAATAAGAGAAAAATATGCTCGCATTTACATCTTCATTTCTTCCCTTATCCTTCTAAACATTATAAAGTATAATTCACACTTTGTTATTACTCTACCCACCAGTTTAACATAGTCCACAAACTTCAAATCTTTCTTTCCCCTCTTTTGCCATTTCTTGCAGAATTACAATTCTTGTGTCCAAACTGCATCATATGAAAATGTAACATCAACGTTCATCCATTCATTTCCTATTTTCAGATTCCTACAGACTCTCTTCTTCATCTTAACTGCCAAACACCGGTTTCTGGTTCAAGTCTTATGTCATCTGACTGTATGTATTTCTCCAGGGTCTTGCTTATTTTAAACACCTCTAAATGCATTTATTTATTTTTTCCTCTAAATTACTACCAGTCATCTCCTGTACTAAAGCTGAAACCTGAACTCCTTTTTGCTGAAAAGCTGCATGGCTCTTCCCTGCCATACATTTTCTTTTCCTTTTCTATTATTTTTTTCTCTTGCTTTCTCAAGATTTCTTCCTTGTTGACATCCAGGCAGTGTAGTGACTAACCAGTAACTGAATTTTATCTAGCTAAATGTCTTATTCTGACTGTTTTCTGAAGTTTGTTTTTGCACTAGCTCTATTTAATCTGTTGATCTATGTGCAGCCATCTTGGAAGTTATTTCTGTAGTGTTATTAGGGGTAGGCAAGCCTTCAATCTCTTTCTTAACTTACACATTACAGTTAACAAGTACTGCTTGCATCTATAAGACCTTGTAACTGGACCAGTCCAATCAATTTGAATATTAATCCTGGGCAATGTGATTCCTCTTGCCTGAAGTGATACCTTGTGTCAGCTTTTTCTCCCATATTTTACTGCTCCCTTAACTACATCACTGTTCACAATAAACTATACATTTCAGTACACTACATTATGTATACAGCTAGAATCCGCATCTATTGATTTGTTTTGTAAAGCCCCATGACCATGATGTTGAAGTTTAAGAACTAATAAATGTATTCATCGTCACCATCACATTTATTTGAAAACTTGCATAAGCACTTTACAATATATTTAAGCAAACTAACAAGAAAAATATAAACAACAGATCTACTAAGATGAGTAAGCAAAATAAAACAAATCATCACTGGATAAGTATAAGCAGTAAAATAAATAACATTAAACTGTATATTTAAAATAATGATGTAGGTTGGTACTTAACATGTTCTAAAACTGTGACATACTGATATAAATAATGAAGTACAATAATACTTAAATGGTAAGTGGGCAGCATTAAACAATACAACATAAAGTTAGTGCTATGTTACATCACACATTGTAATAGACTACTGATGTGTCAAAAAGAAAACCACCTCACAACACTCTAAACAATCAAGTTTGATGTTGAATAGTACCACAGGTCAGTTAGAAAAACAGAGGAAAGACTGTCCACAAAAATGATCATTTAATATATCTCCACTAGTCTGTGGCAAGCATTCAGCATCAACGGAAAACAAACCTAAAAGAAAAGATTAGACACACAGCAGCATACAAAATTTGGCAGATCCAGCAAACATATGAGAGAAAAAATGCTAAAGTTCCACGATACATCATTAGAAGTGAGAATCTTAACCTCTTTTATCACTTTCGGCCATATATGCAGTCCAATGCATAACAGTTTACCTGAAAACCACAGTGGATGGATGATCTAGTCCTATACGTGAAATATTCAACAACAACAATAAAAAACTTGAGCCATAATCCAAAGTCTTTCTTTAGAAGGTCAAGTCATTAAGTGAAACATATGACATGCCATGGAGTTAACCTGGGACACAATAAATCCATGCAGTGCTAAAAGAATTACAATATCCTTCATGAGTACAAGACTAAATGGAAAAACACCAATGTAATCACAAAATATAAAAGCACAAATTAACTACAAAAAGAAATACAAGATTAGACAATAAAAACAAAATTGAAATGCAGACTGCATAGGTACAGGTTAGCGGCCAACAGCTACCATGCTGACTCAAAAAAATATATTTACCATATCAGCTAATCAAAGAGGGGATATCCTTTGAGGGTTTATATTTGAGGAATACTCTCATATAAGAAGCAAAAACACAAAACTGCCATCAAAGCTTTAGAACTCACTTGTCTTGCACAAAACAGATCCAGAACAAAAAACAAAACACCAGGGCTTGGAGACGGCTGTAGAATCCAATATAAAAATCTTTATTCGACACAAGTGCTTTCGTGGGTAACCCCACTTTTTCAGATGTCTAATACATTTTAAAAACAGTTCTTAGTTTAAATATCCTCTTAAAACACATGACTAAAACCAACCAATACATTGTTCTGGTGTGAACAAGCAAATTTAAAGCAACATCCTACAAGGTACATGCCATTAACTAAACTAGAAATCTGAATGTATATGTATACACTTCTAAAAGCCTATTTATAAAGTATCTAGATCCAAATTTCCATAACATTTCAGTTTATAGTCACAAGCACAGAATATATCTGCACATATTTACAATTTCCACTTCTGTTCTCCAAAACACACACAAGCCTGCAACAAGAAGTCAGTAATTATCATACAAACAGCTCCCCAGCACACTTTTCCTAAAAAGCTGACTAAGCTTTCACTTAGGACATTTCAATTCACAAACAAAGAGTATATCTGCACATCTTTGCATTTTCCTCTTACATTCATAACATTTCAGTTTGTAATCACAAGCACAGAATATAACTGCACATATTAACATTTTCCACTTCTGTTCTCCAGACCACATACAAACCTGTAACAAGAAGTCAGTAATTTATCATACAAACAACTCCACAGCACATCTTACCTAAAAAGCTGCCTAGACTTTAACTTAGGATGCAGGGGTATATATTCATTTAATCCATGACCTCTGTCAGCCCTTACTCTTACTATCCACTTAGCTTCAAGCTCTTCAGTGATGTACCGCACATCCCCCCCTATACTCTCATATGTTCTCCCTATAACTAAAGATTTAAAGACATGTTCCGTATCATTATAATAGTGTGTCTGGCCAAGGCATTTACTTTGTTCTTTTTATGGATGGCATAAATGTGTTCACATATTCGTTCATTCAGAGACCTGTCTGTCTTCCCTACATAGAAACTACGGCACACTGTGCAATGGGCCAAGTAGACTAAATGCTCCATTTCACAGGTGGCATTGTTGTCAAACTCATATGTCTTTAACTGATCTGGATGTTCAAACTTAGAGGTAGTGTCTATATATTTACAAAAATTACATCTGCCACATTTTTTGTACCTTTTTCTATGGCTGGCCTTATAGGGCCATGCTTCCTATCATTAACCTTAGGTTAACATAACTGTCTCTTCAAAGATTTATAATTCTTCAGTGAATACTTAGGTTTCACATCTATCAGACTACTAATGCTCTTATCTAGTCTCAGTATATTCCAATGTTTCTCTATCACATTCATATACCTCCAAGCATCTTTAGAGTGATAAAATGATATTCTATTTTGTTTATTTTTTCTAATATTATCTTTCTGCCCATCATTGTGTACTTCTCTAAACTCTTCACCCCTAGTGAAGTATGATTCAGCCTTCAAGCATCTTTGTTTACTCACTTCCTTAATGCTGCTCTGTATATCATTAATATGATACCCCCTTTCTAATAAGTCACTACTAGTATGCTCAACTTGATGAACAAAATCCTCATCTGTCACATTCAGTCTTGATGCTCTTTAAAACTGGTTCTGAATGACATTATGAAAAATATATGGGGGTGCATACTATCTTTAGCTAATAAATGGTTTCCATGAAATTCTTTATATGGGGGTGCATGCTATCTTTAGCTAATAAATAGTTTACATGACATTCTTTATATGGGGGTGCATACTATCTTTAGCTAATAAATGGTTTACATGGCATTCTTTATATGGGGGTGCATACTATCTTTAGCTAATAAATGGTTTACATGGCATTCTTTATATGGGGGTGCATACTATCTTTAGCTAATAAATGGTTTACATGGCATTCTTTATATGGGGGTGCATACTATCTTTAGCTAATAAATGGTTCATGGCATTCTTATATGGGGGTGCATACTATCTTTAGCTAATAAATGGTTCATGGCATTCTTTATATGGGGGTGCATACTATCTTTAGCTAATAAATGGTTCATGGCATTCTTTATATGGGGGTGCATACTATCTTTAGCTAATAAATGGTTTACATGGCATTCTTTATATGGGGGGTGCATACTATCTTTAGCTAATAAATGGTTCGCATGGCATTCTTTATATGGGAGTGCATACTATCTTTAGCTAATAAATGGTTCACATGGCATTCTTTATATGGGGGTGCATACTATCTTTAGCTAACAAATGGTTCACATGACATTCTTTATATGGGGGTGCATACTATCTTTAGCTAATAAATGGTTCATGGCATTCTTTATATGGGGGTGCATACTATCTTTAGCTAATAAATGGTTCATGGCATTCTTTATATGGGGGTGCATACTATCTTTAGCTAATAAATGGTTCATGGCATTCTTTATATGGGGGTGCATACTATCTTTAGCTAATAAATGGTTCATGGCATTCTTTCTTGTGCAGACGAGTGACCACAGTGCCATCATTTTTCTTTTCAACACTAACGTCTAAGACATTTACTGTTTTCATAGAATATGTACGTGTAAACTTCCAAAATGTAGAGGTTTGATTAATGTATTGTACAAACTCCTCCAGTTCTGTTTCTCCACAAAATGAAGAGGTCATCCACAAACCTCCTCAAAAAATAAACTGTCTGCATAGGGGCCCTTCAATATAAACTTGGTTTCCCAAACAGCCATTACGGAGGACCTATGCCTCTGACTTCTATTCCCACTTAAAATAGCTGTATTGACAAGCCTGCCCTTTTCCACAGCAAATATAATGTGAAATATAAAATCAACCCCTATGGTGGAATACGTATATAAATAAATTATATAACAAGAGAAAGAAATTGCTTAATGCTTATAAGAGGTTTCACTCAACCTACTTTAAGAGCACACTTAAGCAAACTAATAAAGAGATTAAGGGAACCGTTAGGAAGTTTAAAGCTAAGTATGAACTTAAAATAGTCACTAAAATGAAAAACAACTGCAAATCTTTTGTAACTATGTCACAAAGTTAATAACTAACATTCAATGATGTTCAGAGCTGGTCCACAACAACACTGCACAGTCCAATCCAAAGAAAATATCCTAGATGACAAATCTAGTACAAAATTTACTCCACCTACAGTTATATCTTTTCCAAAATCCCAGCCAACCTATTTATTTAATATGGAGCAAGTTCTCTCAGTTCTCTCAAAAGCTAAGAACATCTCCTACATGAGCACTGATAACATACCAGGTTAACCGATTATTAGTGCCAAATATGGCTTTTCTGAATCCCTACATAACCTCTTTAATCTAAGCCTCTCAACTGGTTACATTCCTGAAGCCTGGAAAACAGCCATTGTAATGCTGTGTACACAAGGGTGCTGCAGTCGCAGCCCATAGTAACTAAAATCCTATTAGTCTCACTAGCGTCATATGTAAAGTTATTAAGTGTATTATCTCAAACTTCAATTGATGATCTCTTTACCCTAGACCTTCATTATTTCAGCTTTATCAAAGAATGGTCTTGCCTCTTTAATGCTATTAAAAAGTAACCAAAGCACTGGGTAGTGGTTACGTAATACATACAGCTTATCTGGTCCTGGTCAAGGCTTTTTACACTATTCCCCATGCAAGTATTACTGACAGATTTGTAAATCTGAATATTCATTTTTATGTTGAGTGGTGGATAGCTAACTTGCTGTCTGACAGAATCCATGTAGTTAGAATCTCAGGTGCTACTTCTAAAAGCAAAAAATGTTACTAGTGGTGTATCACAAGGCACAATGTTGAGCCTTTTTGTATTTGACCACCTAGTTCTCAGACCATCATGCCAACAAGTCCAGGCCTACAGTTATCTATGTTTAGAGATAAAGTACAGTTCATAGGTTCATAAGTTCATACTAGGCTATCTGCCCTAGGGCATTTATAAGCCTAGCCAGAGTGTGTTTGGCTTTTGCCACCCATTTTAAATGAATTTTGCTATGCCCTTTTTCGAGGTTAGTATACTGTGCCTCTGTCTAACAGTGACACAGAAGTGATACCCGGGGTAAACCTACTATCTCCCATCCATTCATCAAGATTCCTCTTGAAGAGAGTCAATGAGGGACTCTGCCTAACCTGGACTGGGATTTTATTCCAGAGTGAAGGGAGCCTCTGGGTTATGAATCTGTCCCTCCAGCATGTCCTATTTATTTCAGTGCTGAGGTTCAAGTCTCGAGCACGTAGCTCGATGGGATTTGGATTTTCTGAGGTGCAGCATGTCCATTAATTCCAGGTTGGACATGGCTTTATACGTCAGGCACAGATCGCCTCTGAGCAGGCAGTATGCCACTGAGTAGAGCTGGAGTTTCTTTAACCGGGCAGCATATGGCATCTGTTTGAGCCCTTTGATCCTCTTGGTGAGGTACTTTTGGGGTCTTTCCAGTTGCTGCTGGTGTCTGGTAAGGTACATCCCAAAAGGGGCATTGTACTCAATTATGGGCCTGATGAGGGATGAGTAAAGAGGCACGATGACCTCCCCTGATCTAGCTGTGAATCCCTTCATGATTAGGTGGGCTATATAAAATGTTTTTCTAACCACTTTGGCCACGTGGTTGTCAAATGAGAGATTGCTATCAACTTGGGTCCCCAGGTCCCTAATTACTTCTTCCGTACTTAATGGATTACCACCTATGTGGTAATTTGTGGGCACTTTGTTTTTGCCAAAGGGGATGACTATACACTTTTTGGCGTTTAGCTTGAGGCCATGGCTCTGGCACCAGTTGTCTGTTTCTATGAGGCCCTTTTGTAGGATGCTTGTGTCGGCTGGAGAGTCTATTATGGCGCCCAGTTTGCAGTCATCTGCGAATTTGGTCAGCCACAGTCCTTTCGTGTTAGCCTGTACCTCCGAGAAATATATACCGAACAAGAGCGGTTCCAGGACTGAGCCTTGTGGGACGCCACTTGTAACTGGTTTGGAGTCTGACATGGCTCCAGCAATTCTAACCATGTGGGGTCTGTCCTTGAGCCAGTTTGCAACCCATCTAGTGACATAGGGGTTTATATTTAAGCTGGTGAGCTTATCTATAATGCCCGAGTGGGGTATTGTATCGAAGGTTTTTGCAAGGTCCAGGTGGGCTGTGTGGACCACCTTCCCCTCGTCAATGGCCTTGGTGACTGTTTCAAAGAAATCAACCAGGTTTAAGAGGCAGGATCTGCCCTTAACAAAGCCGAACTGGGTAGGATCCAGTGTCTGTAGGTCCCCAATATCTTTATTTATGAGGTCCATGATGATCCTTTCCATAGCTTTGCAGACCAAGCTAGTCAAGCTTATGGGGCGATAGTTTCCAGGATCCGTTGAGGCACCACCTTTGTGGAGAGGAACCACTGTTGCTGTACACCACTCTTTGGGTACATATCCTGTAGTAAGGCTGAGATTGAACAGTAGTTTTATGTTTGGGTTTAGTTCTTCTTGGAGTTCATGTAGGACGCAGCCCGGGACACCATCTGGTTCCATTGATGCTGTGTTTTTTTGCTTTGGAGAGGGCGGTTCTTACCTGAGCATCTGAGATGTCAGGGGGGCAGCACTCTGCTGGGATAGATATTTGCCCTTTGGTGGGGAAGGGGAGAAGTTTGCGCTGAACCTGTCAGCTAGGATGTTGGCAATGTCTGTGGGTTCGGTGTATTTTTTGTCATTTTGGACTAATTCTGAGCATATCTGGGAATTCCCACCCAGGTTCCTAACATAACTAAAGAAAGCCTTGTGATTATCCTTCGTGTCCTGTGCAATTTTTCTCTCTAAGCTGGCCTTAGACGATTTTATGGGTACCCGTAGTTTTTTGCTAATACTGATCAGAGATGCCTTCCCTTTTTGGGATTTTGCTCTATCATGTAGTAGCTTCCTCCTTCTATTGTATAGTTTGTTTATGGCTGGGGTCCACCAGACAGGACGCCTAACTTTGGAGGATTGGGTCTTGGTTTTATTTGGGATTGCATGATCCATGCATTCCTGAAGGTGTTCATAGAATGCGTTTATAAAGGATTCTGCAGTCTGGGCCGTATTTTCCACAGGCCCGGGGGCTGTATAAGTAAACTTAGCATAATAGTAAATGTTCCATTAAATCACTGCTGCAGTAGCCATAGCTCGATGGGTTATGTCCTGCCAAGAATATAATAGCCATTCAGTCTCCCAAAGCCTTGAGTTCCTTCCATATGGTCCCAGTTGTTGGGGCCCAAGCTCCAACATGGAGAAAAACAGTAGTCTAGGTGCCAAAAGCTTCAAAACTTTTCTTGCCAACTGAAAAAAAAGGCTATACTCCTGATAAGAAAGGTAAAGATAGGAAAATATATGTGAATCTTACCATAGCAGAAATATAGCATAAAAAAGGAAGATTGACAGAGAGAGTGGATACTTCAACAGAGAAATATTGGATCATCTACTGTTATGGTAAGTTTACTTACACAACTGGACTACGTTCATTATAATCACTGCTACAGTAGTTTTAGCTATATGGGTAGATTACCAAAGCTTATACAGTTTGGGAGGAGGAAGAATAAGGGTCCAGAAGCCTGTGGAGAATGGTGTTGGCAAAAGTTGTTGTAGACCTGGAAAATACATTATTGTATTTATTTATTTATTTTTGTAAAAGTATGTACAGAGGACCAAGTAGCTCCCTCTAGAATGCTTCTAGAGTTAACTCTTTTCTAAAAAGCCATAGAATGAGCCTGAAATCTGCCTGGAAGTTTCTTACTATGGTGAGAATAACAAAAAGGAACAGCAAGAGAAAAACATCTGGAAATAGTCTGTTTTGATGCAGGTTGACCTTTTTTCTTACCTTTATAGAAAATAAACAGCTATTCAGCTCTCCTGAAAGGTTAGTACTATCAAAATAATATCTGAGCTGCCTATGCATGTTCATAGTATGAGGAATTCTTTCTCTATGCTTGTTAGAATCTGGAAAGATGACAGCCTGATGGATTGTTTGGCAACGTAAATGAAACCACTTTGAGAACAAATCTCTCATTTATACCTAAAGAAACCATGTTTTTTATGCAGTACTAAGCTCAGCTACTCTTCTTGTAGATAGCAGAGTAATCAGTAATATAGTTGTCCAAGAGATGAGCCATAAATTAACTTGATAAGCTGGTGCAAAAGAAGGTATAGTTACAATTTCCAAACCAAAGTTAAGATTCCAATAGGTGCCACCCGTTTTGTAGGTAAACACATATGTAAAACCTTTTCTTAAGAATAGTTCAACCAAAGGGGATGATCCATGAGCAGATATGCTGAAATGGCCGAGATATGAACATTTATAGAGGAATATAAAAGGCCAAAGGATAATAACTGACACAAATATTGCAAAACCAGAGGTATTGAAACCCCAAATGGGCTCCAGTTCTTAGTGTAGTACTAACTAGCAAATCTTTACCACTTATTGATATAGGATTCTAGTAGCAAGTTTCTTTGCCTCCTTTAACACATGATGCATGTTCTCAGAGAAAATGTACTCAAAAGGAATCAAAACAGAATTATCCAGGCAGTCAATTGTAGATGTTTGAGGTTAGGATTTATCAAACACCCTTTGTCTTATGAAAATAGATCCATTGTGTGAGGAAGCTTGTGGTAATTGCCCTCGGTCAGTTCATTAAGAACAGCGAATCACTGTCACCTTGGCCAAAAGGGAATCACCACAATTATTTTTGGGGGATCCTTCTGAATCTTTAGAATGATCCTTGATATCGGTGAAAAGAATGAAAATACATACAGGAACATTCCCATTCAAGGAAAAAGCATCTGTTTTCCAGAACTGTTCACAAGAAATCCTGCAGCAGATGTTTTCAGTTGTCCATTTTGAAATGAGGCAAACTGATTATCTTGATAAGCTCACAACAACTGAATCAATTCCTGGAAGATCCCCTCATTCAGTTTCTATTCATGGATCTGTCCTGGTCCTGCTTAGCTTGTCTGCCACAACATTTTTCTCTTACAGAATGTAAGAAGCTTGAAAGGTTAAACTGTACTGAACGCTACCTTCCAAGCTATCATAGCTAGCCTGCATGGGGTGGGGAGTAGGATCTAGTACCCGGTGTTTGTTTATGTACCATATCACTGTGGTATTGTCTGTGATCACTTAAAATGGTCCTTGAGACCACATATGATGCAGAGAGTTGAGAACATGAATAACAGTTAATATCTGTTTTACACTGATGTGCTTTAGCTTTTCCTGTTTGTTCCATAGACCCAGCACTTTTACCCCCATAGACACAGCTGTTCATGCAAAATCTGAAGCATCTGTTGTTATGGACTGAGCATGGATACTCAGAGAGAAGGGAAGACCAGGATTCAAGATAATCTTGTTTTATCACCAAAGCAACTGTGTTTTCACAAAGCCCAACACCGGAATGTGAAAGTTCAGAGGGTAAAGAAGATCACACCCTATTATTTTCAGGAACCACTGAATTTTTTTCACCTGTAATCTGGTAAACTGAATCATGGCAATCACAGAAGCCATAACCCCTACTATCATGAAGTATTCTCTTGCAGAAATCTGGAACTAAATGGAGAAGCTTGGGAACAATCTGAGATAAGGGTTTATTTTTTCCAGAAGAAGGAAAGTACAGTTGTATAAGCTGAACTTACCATAACAGTAGATGTTAGAATGATCACTGCTGCAGTAGTCTTAGCTATATGAATTATATCCTGACGAGGATATAAATGCCAGTCAGCTTCCAAAGTTTCAGGGCACCTTCCACATGCCCTAACTGTCAAGCAGCTCAAGCTGAGCTGACTAAAAGACAAGCCTGGGATCAAAGCCCTTCAGAGTTTTCCTACCAACAGGGAGATGGAGGCTAAGCCCTGAAAGAGCAATACTAGGAACAACAAAAAATAAATGTGCACACCCTGGCATAAAAAACACACCACAGAAACCCCAAATGGGCTCCAGTTCTTAGTGCAGTACTAACTAGCAAATCTTTACCACTTATTGATATAGGATTCCTAGTAGCAAGTTTCTTTGCCTCCTTTAACACATGATGCATGTTCTCAGAGAAAATGTACTTAAAAGGAATCAAAACAGAATTATCCAGGCAGTCAATTGTAGATGTTTGAGGTTAGGATTTATCAAACACCCTTTGTCTTATGAGAATAGATCCATTGTGTGAGGAAGCTTGTGATAATTGCCCTCGGTCAATTCATTAAGAACAGCGAATCACTGTCACCTTGGCCAAAAGGGAATCACCACAATTATTTTTGGAGGATCCTTCTGAATCTTTAGAATGATCCTTGATATTGGTGAAAAGAATGAAAATGCATACAGGAACATTCCCATTCAAGGAAAAAGCATCTGTTTTCCAGAACTGTTCACAAGAAATCCTGCAGCAGATGTTTTCAGTTGTCCATTTTGAAATGAGGCAAACTGATCATCTTGATGAGCTCAAAACAACTGAATCAATTCCTGGAAGATCCCCTCATTCAGTTTCTATTCATGGATCTGTCCTGGTCCTGCTTAGCTTGTCTGCCACAACATTTTTCTATTACAGAATGTAAGAAGCTTGAAAGGTTAAACTGTACTGAATGCTACCTTCCAAGCTATCATAGCCAGCCTGCATGGGTGGGGAGTAGGATCTAGTACCCTCGTGTTTGTTTATGTACCATATCACTGTGGTATTGTCTGTGATCACTTAAAATGGTCCTTGAGACCACATATGATGCAGAGAGTTGAGAACATGAATAACAGTTAATATCTGTTTTACATTGATGTGCTTTAGCTTTTCCTATTTGTTCCATAGACCCAGCACTTTTACCCCCATAGACACAGCTGTTCATGCAAAATCTGAAGCATCTGTTGTTACAGACTGAACATGGATACTCAGAGAGAAGGGAAGACCAGGATTCAAGATAATCTTGTCTCATCACCAAAGCAACTGTGTTTTCACAAAGCCCAACACCGGAATGTGAAAGTTCAGGGGTAAAGAAGATCACACCCTATTATTTTCAGGAACCACTGAATTTTTCTCACCTGTAATCTGACAAATGGAATCATGGCAATCACAGAAGCCATAACCCCTAGTATCATGTAGTATTCTCTTGCAGAAATCTAGAACTAAATGGAGAAGCTTGGGAACAATCTGAGATAAGGGTTTATTTTTTCCTGAAGAAGGAAAGTACAGTTGTATAAACTGAACTTACCATAACAGTAGATGTTAGAATGATCACTGCTGCAGTAGTCTTAGCTATATGAATTATATCCTGACAAGGATATAAATTCCAGTCAGCTTCCAAAGTTTCAGGGCACCTTCCACATGCCCCAACTGTCAAGCAGCTCAAGCTGAGCTGACTAAAAGACAAGCTTGGGATCAAAGCCCTTCAGAGTTTTCCTACCAACAGGGAGATGGAGGTTAAGCCCTGAAAGGGCAATACTAGGAACACAAAAAATAAATGTGCATACCCTGGCATAAAAACACACACAAAAAACAAGGGAGGGAGCCGCCACTGCAGTTGTGATTATTTCAACATCTACTGTTATGGTCATGGCCGGCCTTAGGCATAGGCCAACTAGGTGGCCGCCTAGGGCGCCGGTGTAGCAGGGGCACTTTTCCAATATTAATTTGGTGTAGGCAGACCAGAATGGGGGCACCTGGTAATGTGTTCGGGGGCGCCACAGAGCTGTTTTGCCTTGGGCACCAGTTGACCTAGGGCCGCTCCTGGTTATGGTAAGTTGTGCTTGCACATCTGTATTATGTTCCTTATATTGATAGGTACTGCAGTAGCCTTAGCTATATAGATAGACTACCCAACTAACTATATCCTAGAGGTGAAAGTAGAAGAGTCCAGAAACCCCTGGAGAATGGTTCTAGAAAAGCTTCATGTGGACCTAGAGAAGGAATCAAGCTTATAGTGTTTTGTAAAAATATATACAGTGGACCAAGTAGTAGCTTCTGGGACATTTCTAGAATCCAACCCTTTCCAAAAAGGCATATAAGAAGCCAAGGGCCTGGTAGACAGGGCCTTGACACTACCTGGAATAGATTTGTTATGGTGATTATAACAAAAGGTAATAGCCTTAGACAACCATTTGGAAATGGTCTGTTTTGACATAGAATGTACCTTATTCTTATCTTCACAAAAAAAAACAATTTCTCCAAAGATCTGAGAGATTTAGTTCTGTCAAGATAGTGCCCGAGTTGCCTGTGGACATGGCGTATCCTTTCGGGTCTATATTAGAACTTCGAAGCTTCAAAACTACGAATGTTCTAATATCGACCCCTATTCAGTGAAAGCTGAAAATATCGAAGCAACAGAAAACCGAATGTTTTCCTAGGGAAAGAATTTGGTTGTCCATTTCTGTTGCTTCAGTATTTTCAATGCTGTGGTGGAAAGTTACGGGTTGGGTTCAGGTAAGTGTGCGATTGAGTGCAGGTTAGGTTAGTTATGGTTAGGGTGCGGGTTAGGTATGTGTGCGATTGTGTGGACATGAGGGTTAGGGCAGGTTAGGTGAGTTAGGGTGTGGGTCAGGTAAGTGTGCGATTGTGTGGACATGAGGGTTAGGGCGGGGTAGGTGAGTTAGGGTTAGGGTGCGGGTGAGGTGAGTGTGCGATAGTGATGGAACTTAAGGTTAGGGTTTGGGTTAAGGTAAGTGGATAGTTAGTGGTGTGTGTATAGTTTAGTATAGGGTTAGGTGTAAGATTTTAGGTGTATGTGTGTGGATTGCTGTTTGTTTGGTGTGCTTTCGTAGTATGTGTTTTGGAACAGTACAGTTTTGTACCTACCATAAATGTAGATGTTCGAGGATCCACATTGCTGCAGTCATAACCTGTGGGTAGTCCGCTGTCCTCGGTCGGCCCGAATACCAAAGAGCTAGGCTGGCGTCGGTCATTGTCGCCTAGAGCTGACGTCAGTACGTAGTAGTACTTAAGCGCATGACCGACGCCATATCCTCAGTCTTTCTTGCCCCAGATGTCAGAAGGCCTAAAAATGAAAGGCCAGAGCTAAAATAAAAAATAAAAAATAAAAGCCTAACAACCACCAGTGT
Source organism: Protopterus annectens (assembly GCF_019279795.1). Taxonomy (NCBI): domain Eukaryota; kingdom Metazoa; phylum Chordata; order Ceratodontiformes; family Protopteridae; genus Protopterus; species Protopterus annectens. Next base: position 1,753,440,352 of record NC_056728.1, on the reverse strand, counting down.
GGAAATAAAGAGTATCCCAAAAAGAAACCCAGCAACCACAAACTAAAGAGGGGAAGGAGGGAGGGATAATTGGACTGCAGCAATGTGGATCCTCGAACATCTACATTTATGGTAGGTACAAAACTGTACTATGTTCTTCGTCTCACATTGCTGCAGTCATAACCTGTGGGTAGAGTCCCAAAGCAAAGGAAAAGGGAGGCTGGCAAACTACAAAGCATTAGGAGCTGCTAACATGCCCTGTAAAACTGCAGTGGCAAACCCAGCCCTGGACTTGGAATAAAGAGGGAGATGGTAATGCTTAGTAAAAGTGTGCACTGAACTCCAAGTAGCTGCCTCCAAAATATCCTTAGTAGCTACACCCCTCAAAAAAGCAGTAGAAGTGGCAGTAGCCCTAGTAGAATGAGGTCTGATCCCAGCAGGAACATCCTTCCCATGATGAGAATAACAAAAAGCAATACAATGACCAATCCACTTTGAAATAGTCTGCTTTGAAACAGCTTTCCTTGTGAACTCAAAGCAAAAGAAACAAATAACTGTTGAGTCTGTCTGAACTCCTTAGTTCTGCTCAAATAGTAACGTAACTGCCTGTGGATATCCAAAGAATGCAAGACTTTTTCCCCTTTATTTTGGGGATCAGCATAAAAAGTAGGCAAATGAATAGACTGGTTCAAGGCCACATTAGAAATCACTTTAGGCATAAAAGTAGGGTTAGTTCGCAAAGAAACTCTATCCTTATGAAATATCAAAAAGGGATCAACTGCCATGAGTGCCTGCAATTCAGATACCCTCCTAGCAGAAGTAATGGCCAACAAAAAAGCAGTCTTCCAAGACACAAACTTCAGTTCAGACGTAGCTGCAGGTTCAAAAGGAGGTAAAGTAAGTTTCTCCAAAACAAAATTGAGATCCCAGGAAGGAGTAGGAGCTCTACGTGTGGGTCTTATATTCTTTGCCCCTCTAAGAAATTGTTTGAACAAAGGATGAGAAAATAAAGGAGGGTCACAATCATAGTGAGCAGAAATGGCTGCAGCATGAAACTTCACAGAAGAGAATGACAAACCCTTGCCCAGTAATTCAGTAAGATACTGTAGTGCAAAACTCAAATTAGGTACTGAAACATCAAAACCCTTTGCAGTGCTCCAAAGAAAAAATCTCTTCCATTTATCAGCATAAACTTTTCTAGTGCTAGGCCGCCTGGCTTCCAAAATGACATCCAAAACCTGTTGAGGAAGCTGAGACCCCACCGGCTCCATCACAGAATACGCCAGGCTGCCAGATGGAGGGACTGCACCTGAACATTGAGAAAATGATTGTTTGACTGGGACAACAAATGAGGAACCTGTGGCAGAGGCCAAGGAGGCTCCTGGATTAAACTCCTCAGCAGGGGATACCAATGCTGACGTGGCCAATCTGGTGCTATTAGAATCATGCAAGGCTTGTCCCGCCTGACTTTCAAGAGTACCTTGGGGAGAAGAGGCAAAGGAGGAAAAGCATAAACGTGAAGGTTGTTCCAACTGAAAGATAGAGCATCCACTTTCCAAGCATCTGGGTGGAACATCTTTGTGCAAAATTTTGGTAGTTGAAAATTTTGTGGAGAAGCGAACAGATCTATGTCTGGAGTTCCCCAAACCACGGTCAACTGTTTGAATACCTGAGGGTCCAGTTTCCACTCGTGGGGATCCACCATTTGCCTGCTCAATACATCTGCTAGGGAATTCTGTGCTCCTGGCAGAAACCGTGCTTGAAGATTGATGTGCAAACTCAGAGCAGTCTCCCACAAAATCATTGCTTGTCTGCAAAGAGGATAGGAATGGGTTCCCCCCTGCTTGTTGATGTACCACATGACTGTTGTGTTGTCTGTTTGAATCAACACCTGTCCCGGCTGAAGTAGGTCCTTGAAGGCCATCAAGGCAAATTGGACTGCTAACATCTCCTTCATGTTGATATGTAAATGTAGTAGTTTGGGAGGCCACATGTCTTGTATCCATTTCCCATTGAAGTGTGCTCCCCAAGCCAAGTCCGAGGCATCCGTCGTTAGGATCTGACTCACCTCTGGTCGGGACACAGAGAGTCCCTTGTTTAGGTGACATTCCTGAGCCCACCACTAGAATTCCTTCTGGATGCAAGGTATAATCCGAATGACAGTGTCCAAACCGTGGCAGTGTTGAGTCCACACACTTTTGAGATATCATTGTAGCTTCCTCATATGCAGTTTGGCATTGGGAAGTACTAGAATGCAAGATGCCATGAACCCCAAGGCTTGAAGGACTGTCCTTGCAGTCAGCCTGGACATTACTGATAACTGCTGGAAGTATAGATGAAGAGTTCTTTGTTTGTCTGGGGTCAGAAATGCCATCTGAGAAGCTGTATTCAGTCTCACACCCAGAAAGCACATGTCCTGAGAGGGTACTAGACTGGACTTTATTTCGTTCACAGAATACCCTAGGCACCTTAAAACTGCCATTACATACTGGAGATGTTGTAGTAATATGTCTTTGTTTTGAGCAAGAATCAGGCAATCATCCAGATAAGGGTAAATTTGTATTCCTCTCTGTCTGAAGAAAGCAATCACAGGAGCCAGAACTTTTGGGAATACCCTGGGCGCAGTAGATAAACCAAAGGGCAATGCAGAGAACTGATAATGCGAAGTACCAGCCCGAAATCTCAGGAATCTCCTGCAACTGGGCCTGATAGGGATGTGAAGATAGGCCTCTTTGAGATCCAGGGTTACCATCCAGTGATCTTTGCCTAGCATAGGCAGAAGTTGTTGTAATGTTAACATCTTGAACTTTGGAATGTCTAGGTAGGTATTGAGAATGGACAAATCCAGAATTGGCCTCCAAGTGTTTCCTTTCTTTGGCACTAGGAATAGACGGGAATAAAATCCTAGGCCTACTTCTGACGGAGGGACCACCTGAATTGCCTCCATCTGTAAAAGCAGAGAAATTTGCTCCTGAACCTCCAGCCTTTGCTGAGGAGGCACATCCGGCATGCCTTTGAAAGGAGGAAAAGTGTGAAAATAAAACTTGTAACCTTGATTTATTATATCCAACACCCATTGGTCTTGGGTGACCAAAATCCAGTTTTGTCTGAAAAGTCCCAACTTTCCTCCTAGAGGAGCTGCCAGTAAAGAAGGGTCTGGCAGCGGAAGATACAGGTCATTGGGTCTGCTTACGAAAGGGCTGACCCCTGCCCTCACCAGAAGACTGTGCCGGAGAACTCCAAGTTCTAGGTCTGAAAGAACCCTGAGCGTGAGCCCTGCCTCTACCACGTCTAGACCTGCCCTTAGACTGATAATCCGAAGAAGGATAAGACCATCCTCTAGCAGGCCAATTCCTACTAAACTTAGGGGGCTGCACCTGCAAAAAATCCTTGACCGTCTGCATAGACTTAGCCTTATCTTCCATCTTTTTCAAAACTGATTCCACAGGAGGGCCAAAAAGTACTTCAGATTGAAGAGGAGCATCCAAAATCCGAGCCTTAACATGCTCTGACAAATTTTGATCCTTAAGCCAGGCATGCCTACGAATAACTGAACCTGTAGCAGCCACCCTGGATGAAGCCTGAAGAGCATCAAAATCACACTGCAAAGAATGTTTGCCAACTTGATCTGATGCATGAACCAACTCCTGGAGCTCCTTACACTCTATACCCTCAGATAAAGCATCCACCTTAGACTTCAATTGGCCTAACAAAAAATTCTGATACTTCAGCATATGAAATTGGCAATTCAAAGCCCTCATAGCTAACGTAGAGGAGGTGTACACTTTTTTCCCCCACCTATCCAACGCTCTAGAATCCTTATCCAAAGGAACTGGATTCTTAGCCACAGAAGCCCTAACACCCTTCGGACCTTGAATAATAGTTTCCGGATCAGCTCTAGGACTCTTGTACAAATACTTATGTGCTTCTGGAACTCTGTAATACCTGTCTGGCTTAACAGGGGCCGGAGGCAAAGAATCAGGATTAAGGGAAGATTCAGAAAAAACATCCTGAACAACATCTAAGACAGGAGGAATAGCCAAGGGCCTATGTTGTGGCAGAAACAAAAATTCCCTAAGCCTTTTCCGAGAATCTGAAAAATCTTGACCTTCCCACTTGAAATGCTCCCTCATGGAATGTAAAGTCTCAGAAAAAGAAAAATCCTCTGGAGGAGAAGCAGACGGACAGGAGTCCTCTGCATCCGAATCTGAATAGGAAGGGAAATCCTGAATTTCTTCAGCTGAGGATTCAGAATAGTCAGAAGAATGATCCATTCCCTCTAAATCTGCCTCCACCCTAGGCCTCTTCTCTGGGGGGGGGGCATAGAACCCCTGATTAAAGTAATCAAGTCTTCTGCCATTTTCAACATATGTTTTTTAGGAACAGGGGCTGGAGAGCTAGAACTATGACCAGGGCCAACAGGACAAGGTTTGGCCTTAGCATGGCCTTTAGCCACTGAAGTAGAAGGCCTAATAACCTTTTGTAAAGCTGGAACTACAGACACCTGAGAAGCACCCTCAGCCTGGCCTAACTCCTGAGAGGCCAGCTCCTGCAAAAGTAAAGGTTCCTCCTGGGATTCAGCCGAACCCTCGGCAGGATCCATAGATTCCACTGGAGGCTCCGTAGAACCGGCGTCCGCAATGGACAACTCATCCGGTTTAGACCTCAAAGATTTATCCTTACGCTTTTAGCGGAAGCGGCCGGAGGATCCGACGGCATGTTATAGTTACACCGTTTACCAAAAACAAGCCTGGCACAGTCTAATCTTCGTTTAATGGTGCACTTATTAAATCTAGCACAAAAGCAACACCCGACCACGTCGTGCTCAGGCCCCAAGCAAGGAATACAGAAAGAATGATAATCCCTATGAGGTATCTGTTTCCCACAAGAAATACAATTATTAACTTTTTCTGACATCCGGATAACTGAGGCAATAAAAGACAAAAATTTCCCCAACGGGGTACTTAGCCCAACTTGGTCTTCAGTCTGAAACTCGATAAATGAAAATTTCAGAACGCCGAACAGCACTTGCAAACGCTGCTTCTGCTTCGGACCACGCGGCAAGAAAGACTGAGGATATGGCGTCGGTCATGCGTGTAAGTACTACTACGTACTGACGTCAGCTCTAGGCGACAATGACCGACGCCAGCCTAGCTCTTTGGTATTCGGGCCGACCGAGGACAGCGGACTACCCACAGGTTATGACTGCAGCAATGTGAGACGAAGAACATCGCAAATTTTTTCCCTAGGAAAAAAATTTGCTGTTTTCAGCTTTCGCTGAATAGGGGTTGATATTAAAACATTCGAAGTTTTGAAACTTCGATGTTCTAATACAGACCCATCCTTTCTCCCAAATATTTAGATTCAGTAAAGAAAACAGGGAGAGGGATAGTTTGGCTTAAAGTAAACTTGGATACCACTTCAGGTATAAAAGAAGGATTAGTTTTCAAAGAAATCATGTCCCTATGGAAAATGAGGTAGGGATGACTCACCAAAAGAGCTTGCAATGCAGATACCCTTCTTGCAGAGGTCAGAGCAATCAGTAAAACTGTTTTCCATGTGCTGTCATATTCTGTCCACTCCTCTACTTATGGGGTTATCAGATATGACATTGGATACATCCTCAACCATTTTGAAGCTTAGGATCTGGTGCTCAGGCTCCTCACCCTACCCATAATCCCCTGTATACAAGGAGTTACCTCAGATCAAGTTTGCCCCCTGTTAAAATATTTTGTTCAATAGTCAAACAGTAATGGTGAAGAAATAGTGGAGAAACTTAGCGAAATCTTCAGGAGCCTAGGCCAATTCAGTCAGACACTTCCTTGGAAGGTAAATTTGAAAAAAACAAGATTATATGGCAGAACTGCAACAAGGACGGGGGAGAGTAGTAGAAGAATGGATGAAATATGACAACACAGATCTAACATTATGGTAAGTACAAAACTTTTGTACCTGATATTGTCTTTTCCATCCAGTCCACTACTTATGGGGCAGAGTCCCTAGCTACTTGAACTCCTGGGTGGTCTCATAGAAGGATATTCCTGAGCACAGCTGAATCAATGGAAGCCCTGGACCTGGATTGAATGTCCAGTTTGTAACGAGAAATGACGGTGTGAACTCTCATTTGCTCACTCAACTGAGTGCAGTGAGATCATATTCTGATTTCAGGCACTCCTACTGTGTACATAGAGAGCATCTGGGAAATAGAAAAAAAAAAAAAAGCTTATTTCCTGCCTTTCTTGTTAAGTGGTACAGACTATTTGTAGGCTTCTGAGCCCCCAAGCCCTTCTGTGTTTGAGGGAAGCCTTCTAGCTTGTTTTTTTTTTTTCTTGTAACTAGCCAGTTTTCTAGTTTCAGCACTCAAATCTGTTTCTTTGATCTCAGCACTTGTTCAGAAAAAAAAAAAAAAAAAAAAATTTTCATCTGCTTTTACTGTACTTGTGTTTTTACCTACTTCTTTTACTTTTGCATCATCTTAAAATACTCAATTGTATTTATTACTGCTTGGTGTAACTCATTCTAAGCCTTTTGGTTTAAACACTTGGGCTTCGGACCAGTTAGTTGTTTTGCACTGAGAGGTTTGTGGTCTGCACTGTTGTGGCAGAACAGGTAGCTTACATCCTTCTAGGTTGAGAACTGCTGATTGAGGGCTCAGTGTCTGTTATTCTAAAAGTGTATTAATTCTGGTTTAAGCACTTGGGCTTTCAAGCCAGTTATTTTACATTAAGAGGGTTCGTGGTCTGCACTCTTGTGGGAGGAGAGGCTGGACTCTGCCCTTCTGAGCTGGGAATTTCTGGTTAAAGGCTTATAGTGCATGCATATCTGAACTGTTTCTTACTGAAGTTGGTGCCTTTGTTTGCTGTGGCATAGACTGGATTCGGGCCTGCTGGATCTAGCTTTGTTTGTGTAACTTGAGCACTAATCCAGACATTCTCTAAAGTATTCAATGGTATTTATTACTGCTTGGTTGTAACTTGATTAAAGTGTAGCTATCATTCAAGTCTTTTGGATTAAGCACTTGGGCTTCAGACCAGTTGTTTTACATTAGGAAGGTTTGTGGCAAGCACTGTGGTGGCAGGACAGGTAGCTTTCATCCTTCTAAGTTGGGAACTGCTGATTGAGAGCCCAGTGTCCAAGTGTATTAGTTCTGGTTTAGGCACTTGGGCTTCAGGCCAGTTATTTTACATTAAGAAGGTTCGTGGACTGCACTCTTGTGGGAGAAGAGGCTGGACTCTGCCCTTCTGAGCTGGGAATTTTCTGGTTAAAGGTTTATAGTGCCTGAATATTTGAACTGTATCTTACTGAAATTGGTTCACCTTGTTTGCTCTATCATAGACTAGATCCAGGCCTACTGAATCTAGCTTTGTTTATATACTTGTTGTTTGTTTGCTTGTTATTTCCCTGGAAGCTAATTCACCTAATACGCAACTTCTCAGCGCTTCTGTGGATCACTAGTGATATCTGCATTGCTTACTGTACTTATTTCCTTGTTTCACTTGAAAGAAAGTTACTGTTTGTCGTTTTTGCATTTAGTTACTTGTATCACATTGCACTCAAGTTACCTGGCACTTGCTCACTAAAGCAATTATATAAGTCAGCACTAAAAATTAAAAGCACTACACCCTCACTCCCCACTGGCCCTTGTTTTCAATTAAGGATTTCCCAATATTATTCTAGCATGTCCAAAGGTCAGTTGTCAATCTCCTCTCCGGTCCAGCTGGTGAATCTGGGAATCTTGAGGCAATGTTATAACTGCCTCATGTACACAGACAACCCTCTCCTCCTCCCACATAACACAAATACTTGCGAGAGATGCAGCTATTTAGCCAAACTGGAGGCTGAGCTCTCTCAACTCAGGACTGGCAAGACCAGACAGGAGGAGAAGGCAACTACACACACCACAAAACCAGCCTCACATAATGCTACCACTCCACTGAATCAAACACATAAACACACAAAGACATACTCGGAGGCTCTGAGTAAAATTTACCTAAACAGCAGAGGCCTCCAAAGCAGACACCCAAACAACTGCTACCTCAAGACACCCCAAAAGCAACACATAAACCACAAAAGCAGTGTGCAAAGCAGTCACAGCCCTTAAGGCCAAATACAACACCAAACATACTTGTCATAGGTGACTCCATAGTCAGACACACTGACGTCCCACTCACCAGGCTGAACAAGGAGAGGGTCACAGTAAGCTGCCTATCGGGCTAGAATCCGCCACATAACACAAGCACTGGTCACTCCACAGCAAGTACAAATATGACACAGTCATTGTCCATGCTGGTGTGAACGACCTGAGACGTACCTCCCTGGACTGCATGAAAAGAGACATAGAGGAGCTCTCTGATTATGTAGCCCAGGCAGGTATGACCCTAACCCTGAGCAGTATCCTTCCTTCACCAAGAATGATGCCACAATATAGAGACAAGATGATCAGCTTTAACAATTGGCTTAATGTCTGGTGTCATTCAAAGGGGATCCAGTGTCTGTCTGCCTGGGATGACATGCTTGACAAGCCACGCTGCTTCAAGGGACGGCTTGCACCTGTCACCCCTGGGATTCCGGATATTGGCTAAGGCTCTTGCCACCCCCATAGTGCCTTTTTAGGCAAGGCTCAAATTCTAAACCTACCACCCTAGAAAACAAAAATGGGAAGAAATTGAGGGTAATGCTGCTCAATGCCAGAAGTCTAAATCTCAAAATGCACGCACTCGAGGCCCTTCTCAGTATGGAGAACATCGATGTCTGTGCTGTAACTGAAACCTGGTTCAAGGCTCCTGAGAGCACCCCGGCACTATTAGGTTTTACCTCATATCATGCGTTCCGCCCCAAAACCCGGACCACTCCACAAAAGGAGGGGTGTATCCATATTCATAAAGGATACTCACACCTCCAGGTTGGTGGCAACGCATGAAGCTCGAAACCATCCAGGTGCAACTAACAATAGGCAAAACTGCTCTACAAATTGTAGCATGCTACAGGCCACCCTCTCAAACTCAGGAACCCCACACAGCCTTCCTGAAGACACTGGAGGGTATAAATGTATCTCCAAACACCATCATATTGGGTGACTTCAACTACCCGAATATAGACTGGGAACATTACTCAAGCCCTAACTTTCTAGCCCAACGGTTCCTGGAGTTCATAAATTCAAATGCCATGGAACAGCTAGTCACTGTTCCCACGAGAGGAGAAAATATACTAGATCTCATTGTCACAAACATGGGGACAAAATGCTCCACACCGGAAGTATATCCCTCATTAGTGAGATCTGATCATAAACTAATCTCACTGGAAATCCACATCCCGCCCCCACCCCAAACAAAAAAGACCATAGTGAAGAACTTCTCTAAAGCAAACTTCACACTACTCAAGACTGGTGTGGTATCCTTCAAGGCCCCTGAGTCAGAGGAAACCACAACCCAAGCTGCGGAAGCCCTTACAAATGCCTTCTATGAACACCTCCAGGACTGCATGGATCAGGCAATCCCAAATAAAACCAAGACTCTTTCCACAAAGGGCAAACGTCCAGTCTGGTGGACCCCAGCCATTAACAAACTTTACAATAAGAGGAGAAAGCTATTACATGATAGAACAAAATCCATAAAAGGGAAGTCACCCTGATCATTATTAGTAAAAATTACGAGCACTCATAAAATCAACTAAGGCCAATTTTGAGAGAAAATTGCCATGGATTCAAAGGACAATCATAAGGCCTTTTTCAGCTATGTTAGGAACCTGGGTGGAAACTCACAGATATGCTCAGAATTAGTCCAAAATGATACAAAAATCACTGAACCCACAGACATTGCCAACATACTGGCAGACAGGTTCAGTGCAAACTTCACCCCTCTCCCCTAAAGGAGAGATAACTATCCCAGCCGAGTGTAGCCTCCCGGACATCTCAAATGCGCAGGTGAAAGCTGCTCTCTCTAAAGCTAAAACACAGCATCAATGGGACCGGATGGTGTCCCCGGCTGTGTGCTACACGAGCTAAATGAGGAATTAAACCCGCACATAAGGCAGCTGTTTAATCTCAGCCTTACCACAGGATACGTGCCCAAGGAGTGGCGACGGCAACTGTGGTCCCACTCCACAAAGGTGGCGCCACGGACCCTGGTAATTACCGCCCCATAAGCTTAACAAGTCTAGTCTGCAAAGCTATGGAGAGGATCATAATGGAGCTCATAAACAAAGATATAGGGACTTGCAGACATTGGACCCGACCCAGTTTGGCTTTGTCAAGGGAAGATCATGCCTTTTGAACTTGGTCGACTTCTTCAAATAGTCACCAAGGCCATTGATGAGGGAAAGGCAGTCCATACAGCCTACCTTGACCTTGCAAAGGCTTTCGACACAATACCCCACTCGGGTATTGTAGAAAAACTTACCAGCTTAAATGTAAACCCATATGTCACAAGATGGGTTGCAAACTGGCTTAAGGACAGAACCCACAGGGTTAGAGTTGCTGGCGCTGTGTCAGACTCCAAGCCGGTCACAAGTGGTGTCCCACAGGGCTCGGTCCTTGGCCCCTATTGTTTGGCATCTACTTCTCAGAAGTACAGGCCAACATGGGAGGACTTTGGCTGACAAAGTTTGCAGATGACTGCAAACTGGGCCATAGTGGAAAGTGCATCGACACTGATATCCTTCAGAAGGGACTCACGGAAACAGATAGCTGGTGCCAGAGCCATGGCCTGAAGTTAAACGCCAAAAATGTATAGTCATACCCTTCGGGAAAAACAAGGTAACCCCAAGCTACCATATAGGTGGCAATCCACTAAGCACAGAAGAGGTTATCAGGGACCTGGGGACCCAGGTTGACAGTGGCCTTTCTTTGACACTCACATTGCTAAAGTGGTTAGAAAGACCTTCTACATTGCCCACCTGATCATGAAGGGATTCACATCCAGATCTAGTGAGGTCATTGTTCCCTGTACTCTTCACTTATCAGACCAATGATCGAAAGTACAATGCCCCATTCGGGATGTATCTCACCCGACATCTGCAGCAATTGGAGAGACCCCAAAAGTTCCTCACCAAAAGGATAAAGGGACTCCAAAATCTGTCATATGCTGCCAGATTGAAGAAACTCCAGCTCTATTCAGTCGCATACCGCCTGCTCAGAGGTGACATGTGCCTGACATACAAGGCCATGTCCAACCCGGAATTAATGGACATGCTCCACCTCAAAAATCCAAATCCACCAAAACCACTAGAGCAAGCGACTTAAACCTTAGCACGGATATAAATAGGACGTGCTGGAGGGATAGATTTATCACTCAGAGACTCCCTATGCTGTGGAATAAAATCCCGGTCCATGTGAGGCAGAGCACCTCGCTGACTCTGTTCAAGAGAAATCTAGACCTGTGGATGGGAGATCGTAGGTTTACCCCGGGAATCATCTCTGGGTCACTGCTGGACAGAGGCACAACAAACTAATGGGCACAGTATTTTTTCATATAAGGGGTGGCGTAAGCCACAATAATTTGGGCTAGGCTTATAAATGCCTTAGGGCAGATAGCCTAGTATAAACCTATGAACCTATGAACCTATGAACCTATGAACCTATGAACTTTAGACCAGGTGGCCACAGCACAAATGTCATCTATGGGTAGAGTGGTGAAAAAGGCAGTAGAGGAGGATACTGATCTTGTTGAATGAACTTTGAGTTTAGAGGGAAGACACAAGCTGTTCTGTTGATAGACAAAGGAAATACATTGAGTGACTCATCTGGATAGGGAAACTTTGGATATAGCTTGCCCCAATTCAGAATTTGAAAAGGAAATGAAAAGCTAATCAGACTTCTTGAAGGGAGCAGTGCGATGTAAATAAAAAAACGGATGACGATGAACATCCAGCAGATGTAAGGTATATTCACCCTTGTTAGAGAAATTCAAGAAAAGAACTGTCAGATTAATGGCTTTGATTGATGCAGAATTCAGAATTTAGATAGGAAGGATGGATTGGTTCTCAAACAGACTCTGTCTTTGTGAAAAAACAAATAAGATGGTTTGGAAGAAAGTGCATGTAGCTCAGAAATTCTTCTGGCAGAAGTAGCAGATACCAAAAATAAGGTTTCCCAGGAGAGGTGCGTCAAATTATCCTTAGTAGCAGGTTCAATAGGGGGTCCAATCAATGACTGCAACATAATAGTGATATCCCATGGCAGAAAAGGATCTCTGAATGGAGGACAAAGAAGGAGAGTACCCTGCAGTAAAGCTTTGGAAAGCCTAAGAGACACTAAGGAGTTGTGATCTTATCCAACATGAAAAGAAGAAATGGCAGCTAAATGAACCTTGATAATGGACTAAATAGCTCCTTCCTGAAAGAGATTAGCTAGAAAGTATAGTATTGCATGATGAGGAGCTGAAAAGAGATGAAGGTCTCTTTCTGCTGCCCAAATAGAATTTTTTTTTTCCATTTGCTTTAGTATACCTTCCTAATCAAAGATCTATGTGAGAAGATAAAATGTGCACAATGGGAGTGGAAAGCCTGGACTGCAAAATCATCATGGGATTTTGAGAAACCATGTGGTTAGTTTGAGTGTCTGAATGTCTAGGTGAGGCTCCCTAGACCGGTGAGATATTATGTTTGGGTCTGAGCCCAAGTCTCAAGGAGGGTGAACTAAATGAGGCTAGAGTTAGGGAAATCAAACCTGTCAAAGCCAATGAGGGGCTATGAGGATGACTGAGACCTTCAGCTCTGAGGCTTTCTGAAGAAACTTTGTAATCCGAGGGATGGGAGAAAAGCGTAAAAAAGTCCTGGGGCCCAAGGGTGCATTGGAGCATCCCTGTGTCTCTCTCCCTCGTGAAGGATCACAGTGAAGAACTTGTTACATTTGGTGTTGAGGGGAGAAGTGAAGAGGTCGCAACAACAATGGTTCTAATGGTTGAAATTCTGCTTGCCACTAAGGGACTGAGGTACCACTCATGAGGGAGCAGAATGGATCTGCTCATCCTGTCTGCCAGAATGTTGGATTTCCCTAAGATATGTGTTGCTGCTAAAAAGCAATGGGAAGACATTGCCCACTGCCATAATCTCATGGCCTCGCAAAACAAGCAGTAAGACCTAGTGCCACCCTGTTCGTTGATGTATCAAATTAAAGCCATTTTGTCCATTTGAATGAAAACCACATCCAAGTGGAAAGAACCCTGAAAGGCTTGCGACACTAGGAGGACAGCTGTCATCTCCAAGATACTGATGTGAAGACTGGCCTCTAAGAGAGACCACTTGCCATAAATTACCCTTACCAGATGATGCCTCCAATTGTAATAGAGAGGTGTCCATGGTCACTGTGGCCTAGGGGGCCAGAAGAGGAAAAAGGGTATCCTTCTTGAAGGAGGGGGGTAGTTAATCACTAACAAATGTACTCCCTGCAAATGTGTGCGACATTGATTGGGCAGAACACTGGTTATCACCTGAGTGACCAGTGCACTGACAAGGCCCATTGGAGCACTCTTATATAAAATCTAGCTAAAGGGACTAATGTGATGGAGGTGGCCATAGAGCCCAGAAGGGGAAGAACCAGCTTGGTTAGTGGTTTCCTGCAAGACAGCACTTGCTGAGCTTGTAGATGTAGAGATAAGATTCAAGACTAGCGAAGCCACAGAATAAGGGTTGTGGTATTCAAAAGGTCTCTGATAAATTCCAGAGACTGGGCTGGTTGTAGATAAGACTTTGAAGATGTGTTGTTATCCCCAGGTGGTGGCACAACTGAAGTAAAGAGTTCTTGGGATGGATGAGTTTTTCCATCTCTTTCAACTTCCTGGTCCAAAAGCCTGTGTTTGCACTTCTCCCGCCTTTCCTGTAACTAGTGTAGTCCAGATACAGATTTGCTGTATCCAGGACTGTATGTAAGCTTCTGAGCCCCCCAGGCTTGCTTGTATTGGAAGGAAGCCTTCTAGCTTATCAGTGGGAGTAGTAAGCACTAGGTAGCCTATCTACCCAAGAGGAGTGCTTCCTGGCCCAGAAAGTGAAGTTTATTGGCCATTTTGGCAGTTTTTTCCATCTCTTTCAACTTCTGGTTTAAAAGCTCGCATTTGCACTTGTTTTCCACCTTTCCTGTAACTAGTCTAGTCCAGCTACAGATTTGCTGTATCCAGGACTGTTTGTAAGCTTCTGAGCCCTCCAAGCCTTTCTGTATTGGAGGGTAGCCTTCTAGCTTGTCTGTAGGAGAAGCCTATCTACCACAATAGGAGTGGTTTCTGGCTCAGAAATTGTAGTTTATTGTCTGTTTGGGCAGTTTTTCCATCTCTTTCAACTTTATGGTTTAAAAGCCCACGTTTGCACTTTTTTCCCACCTTTCCTGTAACTAGTCTAGTCCAGATACAGATTTGCTGTATCCAGGACTGTTTGTAGCTTCTGAGCGGTGTCAGTCTGCTCTTCAATTTTTCTCTTAGACCTGCTAGTTCTTTCCTCTCCTGCACTTTTACTAGCTTACCAGTCTAGCACTTTACCAGACTTCTTGTAACAATTGTAGCACCCAAAAGTGATACCAGCACTAAATGTTCTAGAAGGAAACAGCTCCAGTACTTATTATTAATACCTACCCATCCAGGCATGTCTAAAGGTCAGTTCCCTGTGTTTTCTCCTATTAACCTGTTGAACTTGGGCATCCTGAGGCAATGTAGCAACTACCTCATGTACACAGACACTCCTCTTACCTCCCAACACTCAGGCTTGCGAGAGATGCATTATATATCCAAATTGCAAGCCACACACTCTCCAGCCAAGACCAGAATAGCTGGTCAAGAGGAGAAGGTGAACACTTGCACCACACCACATGGAACACATAGCCCTCCAGAACACACAGCAGCACTGCCTTCACATAAAAACACAAGCCATGCACCCAAATTTGCTGAGGTTCTCAATAAAAATCTACCCAAACAGCAGAGACCTCCAAGGCAGAAATGCACTCGACCACCACAACACAACACTAATCATGAGATACATAATCCTCCTAAACACTGTCCCACTCAACCAAAGTCCCTAAAGCAGAACATCATGCCCAACCCACTAGTCACAGGTGACTTGATAGTGAGGCACACTGATGTCCCACTTACTAGGTTGAATAAGGAGAAAGTAACAGTCAGCTGCCTGTCACGTGCCAGGATCCACCACATAACGCATGCACTCAGGTCCCTCAACAACAGGTACAAATATGACTCTGTTATTGTACATGTGGGTGTGAATGACCTGAGACATACCTCCCTGGACTACATGAAAAGAGACATGGAGGAGCTCTTGGATTATGTAGCCCAGGCGGATATGACTCTAGCCCTGAGCAGCATCCTACCATCACCCAGAATGATACCACAGTACAAGCAGAAAATGATCGATTTCAACAATTGGCTAAGCTTCTGGTGTCATTCTAAGGGGATCCAGTATCTGTCTGCCTGGGATGACATGATTAACAGACCTCGATACTTTGCCAGAGATGGCCTGCATCTATCACCCCTGGGCTTCCAGATACTCGCCAAGGCTCTTGCCACCCCTATAATGTCTTTTTTAAGTGGTGCTCCAAAGACCAAATTACCACCATAAAAACAAAAAGCAAATGCAATTTGAGGGTCATGCTGCGCAACACTAGAAGTCTAAATCTGAAAATGCCCTCGCTCTAAGCACTCCTTAAAATGGAGAACATTGACATTTGTGCTGTAACAGAGACCTGGTTCAAGGCAGCAGAAAGCAACCCTGCACTACCAGGCTATAACTCATTCCACATCTTTTGGCCCCAGAACTTGGACTGAAGCTCCAAAGGAGATGCTGTTTCCATATTCATAAAGGATGCGCACACCTCCAGACTGGTAGCCTAACATAACGTATCAGAGATACTTCAGGTGCAGCTAACATTAGGGAAGACAGCGATTCAGGTCGTAGCCTGCTATAGATCCCCAACAATGTCCCAAGACTCGCACTCCACGTTCCTAACCACATTGGAGAATATTAGGGTCCAACCTAACACTTTCATACTGGGCAACTTCAACTGCCCCTCTATTAACTGGGAAAACTACTCATGTACTAATACACTTGCCCAATGTTTCCTGGAATTCATTAATTCAAATGCCACGGGACCAGGTCGTTCTGACCCCCACTAGAGGTAGCAACATCCTTGACCTGGTCACTACTAACATGGGTGACCATTGCTCTACACCAATAGTTAACTCCTCCCTGGTTAGATCTGACCACAAACTAATCACCCTGGAAAGGTAACCACCATGAAAAACTTCTCCAAAGCTAACGTTGGGCTCCTAAAAACAGAGGTGGCTAACTTCACGGCACCCATGAAAATGGAGAATAGTTGCATGATCACCAAATCATACACCAATGCACTGTACAAACACGCACACAAATGCATGGATCTCGCCATACTCAATAGAACCAAGACGTTCTCCTCCAAAAAAAGGAAGCCAATCTGGTGGTCCCCTGCCATAAACAAACTCTACAACAGAAGGAGGAAACTGATATAGAAGAAGGTGAAGTCCCAAGACTGGAAAAACTCCCTTATCAGCCTCAACAAAAAGTTGAGATCCCTCATCAAATCTTCTAAAGCTAGCTATGAAAACAGAACTGCAGCAGATAGTAAAGACAACCATAAGGCCTTCTATAGTTATGCAAAGAATCTCTATGGCAATACCCAGATTTTCTCTGAGCTACTGCACAATGATACCTTCCTATACCAAGCCAACAGATATTGCCAATATACTGGTCGACAGATTCAGTGCCAACTTTACCCCTCTCTCCCCCCAAAGGACCAATCACAATACCAGCAGATTGCCAGGCACCCAGTTTTACTGCTGCACAGGTTAAAGCAGTACTGTCCAAGGCCAAGAATACAGCTTCCATGGGACCTGGCAATATCCCTGGTTGTGTTCTACATGAACTACAGAGTGAACTGGCACCTCACCTGTGTGCCCTGTTCAATCACAGCCTCACCTCAGGATTTGTCCATACCAAATGGTGCACTGCTACAGTCATCCCTCTCCACAAAAGAGGAGCGACAACAGACCCTGGGAACTACCGCTCCATTAGCCTGGTGAGTCTGATATGCAAAGCTACAGAACGCATCATCATGGACCTAATAAACATGGATATAGGGAATCTCCAAACTCTGGATCCCACACAGTTTGGTTTTGTAAAGTGTAGATTATGCCTGCTCAACTTGGTCAACTTCTTTGAATCAGTCACCAGAGCTGTGGATGAAGGCAAGGTGATTCATACAGCCTAACCTGATCTAGCCAAGGTGTTTAATACCATTCCCCATTCAGGAATCATAGAAAAACTCAGTAAGCTAGGTATCAACTCCCTATATCACTTGGGGGGTTGCAAACTGGCTCACAGCTAGAACCCACAGTGTAAAAGTAACAGACTCCAAGTCAGACTGCTGACCAGTCACGAGTGGAGTCCTACAGGGTTTGTTCCTGGGTCCTCTCCTGTTTGGTATCTACTTCTCTGAAGTCCAGGCCAACACAAAGGGTCTCTGGCTGACAAAATTAACAGACGATTGCAAGTTGGGAGCTATTATTAACTCTCCAAGTGATGTTGACATCCTACAGAAGGGCCTCACTGAGACCAACGACTGGTGTCAGAACCATGGCCTTAAGCTGAATGCCAAAAAATGTGTCGTCATCCGCTTTGGGAAAAACCCAGTTCCCATGAATAACCACATTGATGGTAGTCCACTGAACACAGAAGGTGTTATAAGTGATCTGGGAACACAGGTTGACAGCAGCCTCCCTTTTGACCACCAGATTGCCACTGTGGTCAGAAAGTCCTTCTATGTGGCACATCTCATTACTAAGGGTTTTGCATCCAGGAAGAAAGAGGTCATTGTCTCCCACTACTCTTCCCTCATTAGGCCAATCATTAAGTACAATGCCCCATTTGGCATGTACCTCACTAGACACCTGCAACAACTGGAGAGGCCACAAAAGTACCTCACAAAGAGGATCCTAGGCCTTAAACACTTGTCCTATATGGACAGACTCAAAAAATTCCAACTATTCTCTGTCTCATATCGCCTACTTAGAAGCGATCTCTGTTTGACATACAAAGCCATGTCTGATCCAGCTCTTTTAGAAATGCTACATCTAAAGAAATCCCAATCCCTCTGCACCACATGTACCAGTGACCTCAACCTCATTACCACAATCAATAGAACTTGCTAGAGGGACAGGTTCATAACCCAGAGACTGTCCTTGCTATGGAATAGACTTCCCATACATGTCAAACAGAGCACTTTATTGGCCCTCTTCAAGAGAAACTTTGATGAGTGGATGGGAAATAGAAAATTCACCCTAGGATCACTCCAGTGGCTCTACTTGACAGAGGCACTGGGAACTAAAGTCGGGTGGCATGATGTCAGGGTAATCCTATGGGCTAGGTTTGTAAAGGCACCAGGGCCATTAGCCTAGTACACACCTATGAACCTATGAGCAGATTCCTGGATGGGGTGGTAATGAGCCAGTCATCTAGATAAGGAAATACCTGGAATCCCTGCAGTCATAGATGAGTTGCTACTACTGCCATGCATTTGGTAAACACCCAGGAGGCAGTGGTGAGACCAAAGGGCACATCCCTGAATTGGTAATGACTGTCTCACAGCTCGAAGTGAAGATACACATCCAGAAGATCTATGAAGCACTTCCAATCCTCTTTTTTCAATAATGGAAGCAATGATTGAACCACGACCATCTGCAATTTTGGCCGAACAACAAATTTGTTCAACTGACTTAGATCCAAAGTAGGTCTTAGGTCCCCAGTTTCTTTGGCAGTAAAAATATCTTGAGTAAATTCCAGATTTTGTCTGGTCTGGCGAGACCTCTTGGTTGACTCGTTTTTTTAGAAACTTCTCTATTTCTGAAGCTGCAAATTCTCTTTGTAAGGGTGGAATGTCAGAAATTTTCTTCTGAGGAGGGGGATTAGTGTGAGTTGAAATGAAGTAGCCTCTGGTAACTACTCTCTGCACCCGCTTGCCTTGGGTAATGGCTGTCCAGGCCATGGAGGGCAAAGACAAGTGCCCCCAACTGCCTCCAGAGGAAGACAGCTGGGCAACATCTCAGGAGCGCTGGTAGGGCTTCTCAGAAAAGAGACCTATGAAGCCTTGATTCTGTGGATTACCTCCTCCTCAAGGGCAATGTCCATTATAGAATTTCCCCTTTGCCATGGGGAGCTCACTCTCCAGAAGTGTCAGATGAAAATCCTTGAGATTTTTGGAACCCCATTGGCTTACTACCCAAAACGTATATGGGCCAGAACCAAAAGCCTTGAGGAAGAACAGTTTCTCAGAAGAAGGTGTTTGGGAAGACCAATCCCCTTACTGTAGAAGGAGTTCAAAAATCTCTCTGAATGAGATATCCTCAAGGGGGATCTGGGGGAACCCTCTCCCTCATGAAAACTGGTGTCAGTGACTGGAGATTCCTCAGAGGAGGAGCACAAGCTTGACAAATGGATGGAAGACAGCAAATCCATGCCAGGGGCATACCTCTAAACTGTACAGATTTTCAAAAAATTCCAGATTTTTGGCCCATTCCTCATAAAATTTGTGGTTATCTGACAAATCACTGTGATGATCTGAGAACTGAAGTCACTAAATAATGACATACAATTGAGTTTCAGACTTCAAATCCTTCATAAAATGTAGGTTAAAACAAACCCTGTCACTCTAGCAACTTTCTAAGTTTATAAGAGCAATATTTAAAATATGTCCCTATTTTTTGGGCCTTTTTCCTTCCATTTTGTTGGGCTTTGTCCAGATTTCTTGCACTAAGAGGTTGAGAGGTATGCCCGGGGGTGACACCCATGTCCCTCATGAACAGTGGGAGTCGGTGTTGACCATAGACTAGCTCTGCAACATACGGTCACTCAGTAAGGACAGATGAGGCAACTTGGGATTAACAAGGCTAGGTCTGTAAAGGCTCTAGGGCCACTATCCTAGTAACCTCTTATGAACCTATTAACCTGTAAGTGCCTCCTCTTACACTTGCATTCTCTGGGAACCTCTTCCATAGGTTGTACAGGAGAGGAATCCGAAACATACAAGGTCTCATGCAGGAGAAGAGAATCAAGAACTGGCTGTCCCAATTGGACCAGAAGAGCAGGCTGCAGACCCTGGGAGATTCCCAAAGGAGAGGGTTGGATGTGACTGAGAAGGAGACAATCTCACTCTCAGTTGAGCGAACACCTTCTCAAATTTCTCAAACTCTGAACTCAAAATGGTTTCAGGAAGCCTCTATTTCAGGTCTGAGAACACGCAGACAAGCTCAACCCTGCAAGCTATACGGCTTGGGTCTGAGGCAGTCACCAGAGCCAAACTGTCAAGTGCCAAAGCTCCTAAGGGAAGAAAAGGATCTGAAGATTTCTGATCTGATCCCACCTTGTCAGTGTGGATGCTGACATTACAGCTCTGGGAGTCAGATGGCTCCTACAAGATTGCAGCTGACCTCAACAGAGAACTGACCAGTATTGAGGAAACATGAAACCTTGGCTCCAATGCAGATCTACCCTGGAAAAGGGTCAGACCCAGGGGGTTCAATCCAGGTGGTTAGATCTGTCAAGGAGCCATTACTGGGTGTCAGGGAGAAGAGTCTCTAATGGATCCAACATTGATCAGAGCCACTAATACTCCCATCTAGGTCTAGGTCTGCAGAAACAATTACATCATTGTGAGCACATCTCCTTTGGTAGGACTCCTGGAGGATCTGACTGATCTGAGGGATGACACTGAAGAAGGAGGTCTGTAGGAAGAATGATGCTCTTGCAGAATGGGTGATCTAAGCCTCAAGGTTACTGGTTCCAGTGAGAACCAAGGAGGACTCATACAACTTATGGCAATAGGATCCTAGATAAGCATTGGATCCAGAGATTTAGCTGTCTTAACTGACAGAGCTAAAGAAGTGCTTGGATCCAGGGAGCATTTTTTCAAGGATATGGATTTCTCGGGGAGGGTGCTTGTCTTTTGATTTAGCAGAAGGGGGAAAAGTTCCTGCTTTGGCAGATGGAGGAGTTTCCAGTCCAGGTGAAGGCTGATTAGAAACTTAAAAATCAACTTATTTCTCCTCTCTACCAAAGCCCTCTGGCCAAAAGCTTCACAAATTGAGTAGGTGACATTGAGATGCACGGAACCAAGACAGTATACAAAGTTTTCATGTGTATCTGAGTTCAGCATTTTGTATGCACACATTTTTTAAACCCTGATGGTTTATCAGAAAACATAGGAGGAAACTAGTTCAGAAAAAAAGCAAATCCCAAGAAGGAAAGACATCCCTGATCAGTATCAGTAAGAAACTAAGGTCCCTCATAAAATCATCCAAGGATAACTTCGAAAGAAAAATAGCCAAGGATTCAAAAGATAACCACAAAGCCTTCTTTAGCTATGTTAAGAATCTAAGTGGCAACTCGCAGACATGCACTGAACTAGTGCAAAATAGCACAAAATATACTGAACCTACTGATATTGCCAACATCCTGGCAGATAGATTCAGTGCAAACTTCACCCCCCTCTCACCCCCAAAAGGGCCCACAACAATACCGGAAAAGTGTAGTGTCCCAGAAATCACAAACGCACAGATGAAAATAGCCCTTTCAAATGCCAAAAACACAGCGTCAATGGGGCCAGATGGTGTCCCAGGCTGCGTCTTGCACAAACTACAGAACGAACTAACCCCCCACCTAAACATGCTGTTCAACCTCAGCCTCTCCACAGGCTACGTGCCCATAGAATGGTGCACAGCAATGGTTATTCCACTCCACAAGGGAGGGGCCACAACTGACCCTGGTAACTATCGCCCCATAAGCCTGACTAGCCTGGTCTGCAAGACTATGGAGTGCATTATCATGGAACTCATTAACAAAGACATTGGGAACCTCCAAACACTTGACCCGACCCAGTTAAGGTTTGTTGGGGCAGATCATGCCTACTAAACCTGGATGACTTCTTCAAGACAGTCACCAAGGCCATAGATGAGGGAAAGGTTGTTCATACAACCTACCTTGACCTTGCCAAGGCTTTCGACACCATTCCCCACTCGGGTATTACAGAAAAACTCACCAGCCTGAACATAAACCCATATGTCACAAGATGGGTTGCCAACTGGCTTACAGCCAGAACTCACACTGTAAGAATAGCGGGCTCCAGATCCGACTCTAAACCAGTCACAAGTGGTGTCCTGCAAGGCTCAGTCCTGGGACCCCTACTGTTCGGCATATACTTCTCAGACGTACAGGTAAAGACAGGAGGACTATGGCTAACCAAGTTTGCCAATGACTGCAAAATGGGAGCCATAATTGACTCTCCGGCTGACACGGACATCCTCCAAAAGGGCCTTACTGAGACGGACACCTGGAGTCAAAGTCATGGCCTCAAGCTAAATGCCAAAAAATGCATAGTCATCCCGTTTGGGAAAAACAAAACACCCACAAATTACCACAGAGGTGGCAGCCCCCTTAATACAGAAGAAGTAATAAGAGATCTGGGGACCCAGGTAGATAGCAATCTCTCCTGTGACAATCATATTGCCAAGGTAGTTATGAAATCCTTCTATGTGGCCCATCTAATTACTAAAGGGTTTGCATCTAGAAATAAAGAGGTTACAGTGCCCCTCTACTCATCACTCATCAGACCCATCATAGTGTACAATGCCCCATTTGGGATGTACCTCACGACACTTCCAACAGGTGGAGAGACCACAAAAGTACCTCACCAAGAGGATTACTGGCCTCAAACATATGTCCTATGCAGCCCGATTGAAAAAACTCTGGCTGTACTCATTGACATATCACTTACTCAGAAGTGATCTCTGCCTGACTTACAAAGCCATGTCCAACTCAGAATTGATGGACATGCTCCACCTAAAGAAATCCAAGTCATCGCAAGCCACGCGCTCTAGTGAGCTAAACCTCACCACAACACTAAATAGAACATGCTGGAGGGATTGATTCCTGTCACAGAGACTCCCCATGCTTTGGAACAAAATTCCAAACTACATTAGGCAGAGCCCCTCACTAACACTCTTCAAGAGAAACCTTGACAAGTGGATGGGTAACAGAAAATACTTCCCTGGGATCACTTCATTGGCTCTGCTTGACAGAGGATCAGTTAATTAATCAATGGGGCGGCAATAGTCAACACACTCTGGCTAGACTTATAAACCCTCAGGCAGATAGCCTAGTACCTACCTATGAACCTATGAACCTATAATAGAATGGGTAAAAATACAAACAGTAACATTAAAAAAAAAAATATATATATATATATATATATATATATCTAGGTTTACTATTGGCATGTCGAATCCACATCAGTCAAATGTTTAAAATGTTGACTCTAAATGTGGAATTCAGCATGCCGAAAAGTCAACCAATCCAAAAATTAATACATCGACAACCATAGTTTGATGTATTCGACATAGCAGGAGGTGACATCACTCACCTCCTGCTATGAACACTAACATACCATTAGATTGTACAGTCAATGGTACATTAATTCTACTGTTTTGAAGGGGGCACCCCCTGCACATTAAATATACCAACTCCGAGATCTCACATAAGTGAGGAAATGGGTTAATTAGCTGTTCCTCACTGAACCACAATCCCCCTGCACAATGCCGAACCCAAATCCTCGACTGACACTACCCGTTCGCTGTAGTGTAGTTGATCAATTTGGGTTCGACATTCTGCCCACTTGGAAACTGCAAGTCAACCATATGCTGGTCAACCGATGCAGTTTCCAAGTTTTAATACTAGAGAGAGAGAGAGAGAAAGAGAGAGTGAGAGAGAGAGAGACCATAACAGTTAAATTAAGAAACACTTATCACCGAAGAGCTAACTAATAACTTCCTAACAGGCTATCAAAAAGCCCAATTACAGTATCTAACACACACTAAGGAAAAAATACCAGTACAATCAGGGAGAGGAAAAGAATGCTTTAAAAAGGATATGAGGAATAAAGATACTAACAATAGTAAACAAGTATTATCTCTCTTCTTTTTCAAAGAAAAAATACACCGAGCAGGTCTGTGCATCAAGAACCCTTCAGCATTCGAGATCAGCAAATGATATGTGAAGTAACTCTTTCTATACAAGGGGATTATGGGTAGGGGAGGAGTTTGTGCAACAGATCCTAAGCTATGAAATGGCTGAGGATGGATCTGATGTCAGATCCAATACCCCATAAGCAGAGGAAATTATGGAAAAGAAAATATCAGATTTCAAGTCAGCCAGATTAGTTGGTTTAAATGGAACAAGAGTTAGCTTCTATGTTACTAATGGCAACAGCAGCTGCTTCCCCAGGGAAAGGCACAGCATTCTGGCACAATAGGGGAATTTTCCCGGTTTCCTCTCCCAGGACTGATAAGAATGGCTCTCCCTTGTCCACTAAGGGGGCTCCAGCAGCCACAGAGGATGTGGCTAAACCCCAGTCTATAGTCGCTGTAGGTGCTATACCAGAGGGATCTAGGTTAAAAGATGAGTGGTCCGAGGTAAAACAATGGCAACAGCAGAATCAGCCACTTGTGGCTGAGGCAAATTTCTAGCCTTCTGTGGTGACAAAGGCTGTTTAACTTTTTTCTTTTTGTGGCTGGAAGACCTAGTCATTACAAACATGGGGGTCCACTGCTCTACTCCTTTGATAAACCACTCCCTGGTCACATCCGACCACAAGTTAATCACCATTGATATCCAAATCCCGCCCACCCCTAAAAAAAGGAAACCACAGTGAAAAACTTCTCCTGAGCTAATTTTGAGCTTCTAAGGACAGAAGTGGCAAGCTTCACTTCAGCCATAAAAATGGGGAATGGGAGTATGGCTGCTAAATCATACACCAAGGCACTGTATGAGCACTCACACAACTGCATAGATAGGGCCATACCAAACAGAATCAAGATTCTCTCCTCTAAAAAAAGGAAGCCAATCTAGTGGACTCCTGCCATTAATAAACTCTACATCAGAAGGAAAAAACTGTTGCAGAAAAGGGTAAAGTCCAATGACTGGAAAAATTCCCCTGGAAAACTCAGTAAAAAACTGAGATCCCTCATCAAATCCACCAAAGCTAGTTACGAAAGCAAAATTGCTACAGATACTAAGGACAACCACAAGGCATTCTTTAGTTATGTTAAGTCTGCATAATAATACACAGATATGCTCTGAGCTACAGCACAATGGGGCAACTTATACTGAACCAAATGATATTGCCAATATCTTGACAGACAGGTTTAATGCGAGCTTTACTCCCCCCTAACCCCCCAAAAGGGCCCATCCACATACCCGAGGAATACCAACTCCCTATTATCATGACTGCACAAGTAGAAACCGCACTGACCAAAGCTAAGAATACAGCTTCCATGGGACCAGATAATATACTGGGTTGTGTCCTACACAATCTACAAAAAGAATTGGCACCACACCTGAGTGCCCTGTTCAACTACAGTCTCAGTTCTGGCTTTGACCCCACTGAATGGCGCACTGCTACAGTCATCCCACTCCACAAAGGGGATGTGACTACTGACCCTGGGATCTACCGCCTCATCAGCTTGACCAGCCTAACCTGTAAGGCTATGGAACTTATTATTACGGATCTTCTAAATAAGGATATATAGAACCTTCAAACCCTGGACCCCACGTAGTTTGGGTTTGTGAAAGGCAGATCATGTCTGCTCAATCTGATAGACTTCTTCGAAGCTGTCACCAGAGTGGTGGATGAAGGCAAGGCTGTCCACACAGCCTACCTCAATCTAGCCAAAGCCTTTGACACCATCCCACACTCTGGAATCATTGATGGGCTCACCGATCTTGGCATTAACCCGTACATCACTAGATCGCTGGCTCACTGACAGAGCCCACGCAGTGAAAGTAGCTGACTCCAAATAGGACTACTGGGCAGTTACAAGTGAAGTCCCACAGGGATCGGTCCTGGGTCCTGTCCTGTTTGGTATCTACTTCTCTGAAGTTCAAGCCAACACCAAGGGACTCTGGTTAACCAAATTCATGGGTGACTGTAAACTGGGAGCTATTATTGATTCTCAAGCTGATGTGGACATCCTACAAAAAGGCCTAAGGGAAACCAACGACTGGTGCTAAAACCATGGCCTTAGGCTCAACACCAAAAAATGCATAGTCATTCCCTTCAGGAAAAACATGGTGCCCACAAACTGCCATATCGAAGGGGACCCACTTAACTCTGAAGGTGTTATAAGGCATCTAGGGACACAGGTAGAAAGCAATCTCTCCTTTGACAACCACATTGCCACTGTAGTTAGGAAGTCCTTCTACATGGCAGATCTCATCACAAAAGGTTTCTCATCCAGGAAAAAAGAAGTCATTATCTCTCTCTATTCAGGCCTCATCAGACCCATTATAGAGTACAATGCCCCATTTGGCATGCATCTCACTCGACACCTCCAACAACTGGAAAGGCCACAAAAGTTCCTCACTAAGAGGATCTTAGGACTCAAACACGTGCCCTATGCAGATAGACTTAAAAAGCTTAAACTTTACTCCATCTCATATCGCCTACTTAGAGGTGATCTCTGCTTGACATAGAGAGCCATATCTGACAATTTTTGCTAGACATGCTTCATCTGAAAAAATCCCAATCTCTCCGTGCTACTTGTTCCAAAGACCTCAACCTTATCATCACATTAAACAGAACCTGCTGGAGGGATATGTTCCTAACCCAGAGACTTTCAATACTCTGGAATAAACTCCCCATTCACGTCAAGCAGAGCACCTCACTGGCCCTCTTCAAGAGGAATCTTGATGAGTGGATGGGAAATAGGAAATTCTCCCCGGGGATTACTTGAATCACATTGCTAGATAAGGGCACAGGGAACTAATGTCTGGTAAGCCAGATGACTGGGAATCCTATTGGGCTAGGCTTGCATTGGCTCCAGGGCCATTAGCCTAGTACTTACCTATGAACCTAAGAAAGAACTACCATGAGACCAGCAGTTTGTTCCATGGTAAACACACAAATGGTGCCTCTTTTCCAAGGAAGACAAACAGCAAATGCCATTAAAACTACCAGTCCACAAAAGTTACTTTTTAATATAAAAAACATAGTGAAAAGCAATTTCAAACAGTGTCAGCCCCCACCAAGAAAAATAATCACAATTTCCCAACAGAAAATATGTTTTGAGTTAACCAATTTCAAACATTATGCCAGCCCCGCCAAGGAAAACTAAATACAAAGCTAAACAATTTCTCCACAGAGAATGTTTCCAGTTAATTAATACTACTTTTAAAAAAGACAGAAAAAACAAGTGCTTCATTTAAAAGTATATTAGTCTCCAGACATTACCTTAAAACCCAACACTCCTAGCTTTAAAATAACTTTCTTGAAGAGGAAAAAAATTATAAACCATCAACAAATTTAAGAAAATGAAGTTTTTCTCCAAAGGGAACCTATCTGCCCAGAAAAGCAAAGCACAACCCAACCATTAATCCTCAAAAGCCTCACAGGCACATACTCTCTGAAGGGCTTTGCACCCAAATTTGACTTTTAATCAGCTCATTTTGAGCTGCTTAACAGTTTGGGCATGTGGAAGGTGCCCTGAAACTTTGGAAGTTGGCTAGTTGTTGTATCCTTGACAGGATATAACCCATATAGTTAAGGCTACTGCAGCAGTGGTTAATATGATGACCATTGCCCTCTGCATGAAGGTATCCAGTAGTCACCATATGAATATTATCCTGTGGGAAGGAATCAAGGAGGACTTTTGAATATTGATCTCGAATCCCAAATTGATGAGGATGTTTTTGTTTGTTTGTTTGTTTTTATCAAAGTAAGGAACTTCTGACACTTTATGACTTTGGAAAGTTAAGTAAGTAATCTAAGTAAGGAAAAATGTGAACATCCTGTATTTTACAGTGGACAATCACAGGAGCTAGACACTTAGTGAACACCCTAGGAGCAGTAGATAACCCAAAGAGTAATGCGGAGAAATGACAGTGCAAACCAAACACAGAAAACCTTTGAAATATGCATCAACAGAAATGTGATGATAGGCAGCTTTTATGTTGATAGTTACCAACCTACTTAGAAGAGGAAAAGGTTTGTAGGTAATTGCTAGGCTAATGACCCCAGGGAGCTTTAGCCATGCTTCCCAAAGGTGAGAATCAAATCCTGTACCATGTGTCTGTAAGGTAACCTCCAACAACATAAAGAAAAACCCATATAAAGCATATATCTAAGGTATATATTAGGGTGTTCATAGGTTAGTATTATCCTAAATTTCCTTGAATGTCATTTAAAGCCTAGCCAGTTACCCCATTTGAAAATCAAACCCTGCACCTTGTATCTGTAAAGAAAATAACTTAACCATTAAGCCATCCTCTCCCCAATCTGTCAGACAGTCTCATGACAGTTACATAAAACTAACACTAAACACAAAACAATCATAAGTTTCTCAGAGATATTACAATATTTCATGACAAAATAATCAAAAATTGTGGAAAGTTTTGCCAGAGGGAATTTATCCACCCAGCAATGCAGGAATGTAGGTCAACCATCAACTGAAGTCTGCAAGAGCAGCATTCACTCAGGATGGCAAAAAAGCATTGAAAGTTTTGGCATACAAGCTGCTGGTTTTCTTCACTTTGGAGCTCTTGCAACATGCAGTCTAGGCACATGTGGAAGGAGCCCAAAGCTTTTGGTGATTGACCATCTGCTATATCCTTGGTAGGATATAACCCATACAACTAAGGCTACTACAGCTGTGATTATGGTGAACACCTGGAAATTAAGCATTATTATTTGATGTTCTATTAACTTACAATTGCTCTATCATGGGTTGCACCATGTCAACAACTGCTGCAAGGTCAATGGTCTCAAATTAAATGTGAAAAAATATAACACAGTTTATTTTCGTACAATGAAAATTATGTATTATGTACTTACCATAACAATAGATCCATGTTGTCTCATTTTCATCCAATTCAACTTTTGGGTTGTCAGATCCAATCAGATCTGAACTCAGCTCCTTTTTCTAAAGGTGTAGATCTGAAGGTCTGACTCCTACCCTACACATAACTCTCTCCTCACTACTAAAGTACCTCAGATTGAGTTTGCTGATATTTCCCTAAATATTACGGCTATCCTATGACTGAAAATTTTCTAGGTGTCAAGGTCAGGGACTATATTAACATTAACAGTAAGGTATCAAAAGGAATTTTTTTTTTACAGAAAGGGTCTCAGAAGAGGTTTGTCCAGTCACCATAAGCTGTCAGTGACAATACTGGAAGGGAAAGGAGGGAGGGATATTAAAACAAAAATAAAAGACCACAGATTAATCGTTATAAGTACATAACTTTCATATCCTATGTTGTCTATTTTCATTCAATTCAACCTTTGGGACAGATTCCTACTCTGAGAACACCTGGCTAGCCTTTCGGAAGGACATTCCTGAGAATAGTGTAACCAAAGGAAGAATGTGATCTAGACTAAATGTCCAATTTGTAATGACATGAAGGTATGGAGCACGGACTATGTTGCTGCTGCACAAATGTCATCAATAGGAACTCTTTTTATAAATGCCATAGATGTAACTACTGCTCTTGCAGAATGAACTTTTGGTTTCATTTCATATGTAAGGGTAAAAAAGAAGTTATGTACTTACAATAACATTCCATCTGTGTTGTCCATTTTCATTCTTTCTCAACTGATGGGTTTGAATCCGATCCTCAGATCTGACTTGGCCACTACTAAAGCTTGTGGTAGCCATAAATTGTCAAGCTTTTCCCTTGCCAGTAATGCACCAACCCCAAGTTACCTCAGATCTTGTTTTCTGACTTTTTACCAGAAAAGAAATGTTTAACATGCATAAATAAAGGAGATGTAAAATTGGATGTGCTCAATACAGGAAGAAACTATATTTGGAGCTCAATATCAAGGACAATGATGTCCCTCTAACAGCTCATTCTTCCAGAAGTTTGCGAACAGAAAGGATGGGGTTGGTGGGCGGGAAGTTGAGAAAGACTGAAAATAGACAACACAGATGGATTGTTATGGTAGGTACATAACTTTATCTATGTTGTCAATTTTCATTCTATCCTCAACTGATTGAGCAGAGTCCCCAGCAAACTATATTCCTGGGTGGACTCTAAAGAAGGATATTCCTGAGCACAGCTAAACCAAATGATGCTCTGCCCCTGGAGACCAGATCCAATTTGTAATGAGTAATAAAAGCATGGGGAGTAGCCCAGGTTGCTGCTGCACATATGTCATCCATGGACGCTCTAGAAAGAAAAACTGAAGAAGTTACCATGGACCTAGTTGAATGAGCATGTTCCAGTTGTGGTAAGGTAATTAAGCAATAACCAATGATGTGGTGTGGTATATTGAAGATTTACCCACAGTAAGCTTGGTTTAATCACGAGGGCAAAGCCCAAGTGATTAAATAAAGCCAACCGTGGTTAAATTTCAATATACCACAACCACGGAGTTGGTTATTGCGATTATACAATGACATTATTAAAGAAAAAAATACTTACTTTTTTAAAATAATGTCTTTGTATAACGGAGCATTACTGTTCTTTCACGGCTGGTGGTTTACTGCTTCCTTGTGTTGATGTACTGCGCATGCGTATGGAACTTGCTTTCCCACGCATACCCAGTACATCAATGCTTTGAAATGGAAGCAGCGGAGAAAATAAAGTCTCCGTTGCTCTGTATTTGTTTTTTTAAATTAAAAAAAAAACTTTAGGGCAGTTTAGGGGTAGGAGAGAGACAGCATGGAAGAAATACAAGGGATATCAGGTACATGTGTTTAATTTTAAATAACGTATCTGATTTCCCTAGTATTTTGTCCACGCTTCCTCTCTAGTATGCCCGGAGTCAGGGCTAAAGATTTTATTTTTATTTTTTAAGAAATAAAAATTAAATTTAAACAATATACCAATGGAAAGAAGTTAATCTGGTTAAATTTACTTTTATGACTGGTTTGCCCAATTTCAATTCTGCAAAAGAAACAAATAATCGGTCTGCTTTTCTGATGTATTTTGTTCTATGCAGGTAAATATGTAATTGCCTGTGAACATCCAATAAATGTAACATGTATTCTCCCTTGTTTACCAAATTAGGGAAGAATACTGGCAAATTAATGAAATGACTGATATTAGACTCTGACTCCACCTTGGGAAAGGAGGCATTAGTTCATACTGTCACTCTATCCTTGTGAAAGATCAAGTATGGAGGTTTTGAAGACGAGGCTTGAATCTCTGAAATTCATCTAGCAGAGGTAATGTCTACTAGAAAAACAGTTTTCCAAGAAAGATACTTAAGGCCACATTTAGCTGCTGATTCAAAGGGGGGAATGTATTAGAGCTTGCAGTACCAGGCTGAGATCCCATGGGAGTAGGGTCTTTAAACAGAGGTCTCAAAAGCAGAGTGCCTCGCAAGAAAGCTCTGCACAACTTATGAGAGGCTACTGAAGAACCTTTGAATCCAATGTGAAAATCTGAAATTGCTGCTAACTGAACTTTAATGTTTGAGGAATTAGCCCCTTCTTTAAAAAGTAAGGCTAAAAACTCAAGTATGTTATGTGTAGGAGCTGAAAATGGCTCAGCATGATTTTGTTGTGCCCAGTAAACAAATCTTTACAACTTACTTGTAAAAGTTTTCTTGTTGAAGGTTTATGGAAAGATAAAAGAATATGTCAGACAAAGGAAGAGAGCATGAGTTGTCTGGCTATTAATTGAATTGGAGAAACCAGGCCATCAGCCTGAGATTTGAGATGTCAGGATGGATCAAGCCTGTTGGGTGAGACAGGAGGTCTGGAGTTAAGATCCAGGATCCAAGGCTGGTGAAGTAAGTAAGGCCAAAGGAAGGGAAACCAAATCTGTCGAGGCCAGTATGGTGCAATGAGGATGACGTTGCTCTTCAACCTGACAGCTTTCAGTAGAAACTTTGGAACTAATGGGATTGGTGGGTAGGTATAAAGTAGAAAGGGGGCCAGCTGTGAAGTAGAGCATCCCGCAGTGATTCTCCCTGTGGGGGGATTAGGGCAAAGTAGCTACTGCATTTGTTGTTAGGGAAGAAGCAAAACATCGCAGCAAGGCTAGTCCCATCAACGGAAAATCATTTCCATCACATTCTTGTTGACAGACCACTCATGAGGTAGAACAATGCATCTGCTCAGTTTACCTGCAATCACACTGCACTTCCCCGGAATGTGCATTGCTGTGAGAAAGTGGTTGGATGAGATCACCCATAGCCACAATATGAGTGCTTCTCGACACAAGGGGTATGATCTGGTCCCTCCTTGTTTGTTGATGTACCAAATTACTGACATATTGTTCATTTTAATTGCAATTGTCCCTGAAGGGAGAGCATCTTGGAAGGCTTGCAATGCTAAAAGCACTGCTCTCATCTGTAGGACATTGATATGCAAGTTGGCATCTTTGAGGGACCATTTGCGTTGCACTGTTTTCCCAAGAAAATGCTCCCCCCAGCACCAACTGGGAAGCGTCTATGGTCACTATGGTCTTGAGTGAGGGAGAATGATGGATGGTCTTGTAGAGGCTGATCTGACTGAATCCACCACCTGAGATGTCTCTTGCATGTTTGAGTGATTCATATCAGAGTTGACATGGGTTGGTAAAGTATCAACCATTGTGTTGCTAGCACACATTGGAGAATCCTCATGTAAAATCTGGCTAAAGGTACTAGTGTTATCACAGCGGACAGTGATCCTAGAGCTTGAAGGACCAAGCAGACTGAAATCTTGGTACTGCAGATTATTTTTCTGACCTGTGATCTTATAGTGTAAACACTTGAGGAAGCCAGTGAAGCTATCATTGACTTTGTGTTGAAACCTGCTCTTATGAATTCCAAATGTTGAGTTGGTTCCAGTTAAGACTTGTAGTTTATGGTTATTCCCAAATGAGAACAAGTCTGGAGAATCTGATCTCTTGTTCATTATCAATTGATGCCTGGTCAGGGAAGTAATGAACCATTCATCTAGATATGGAAACACCTGAAATCTCTGCAGTCTCAAGTGAACTGCTACAACTGCCATATATTTGGTGAACACCCTGGAAGATGTGGTGAGACCAAAGGGCAGAACTCAGAACTGGTAGTGACTGGCTCCTAGCCAGAAGTGTAAGCACCTTCTGGATCATCTGTTCATCTTTATGTGATAGTACACATCCTGAATGTCTATCAAGCACATTCAGTCATCCTTGCCCGGAAAAGGGACAATGGACTGAACTGTGAACATCTGAAACTTGGTGTGTCGAACTGAGTTGCTCAAGTTGCTGAGATCCAAAACTGGTCTCCAGTCTCTGTTTTCTTTGCCACTGAATAGAACCTTGAGTAAGTTCCAAATTCTATCTGGTCTGGTGGGACCTCTTGGATGACTTTTTTTTTCTAGCAACTTTTGTATTAGAGTAGCTGCTTCTTCCCTCTGATTGGGTGGAGTATCAGGGATTTTCCCTGAGATTGCAGGTGGAAGGGAAAAGGTATTATATAGCCTCTAGAAATAATCCTCTGCACCCGAGTATTTTTTATGTCTAGCCAGGCTTCTTGATGCAGGGATAATCAACCATCAATTGCATCCAGAGGTGGGAAATTGGGCCTCCTTTCAGAAGCACAGGTAGGGTCTGTCCAAGAAAGAATCTCTGGACCCCTGGTTTTGTGGGCCTCCTCTGCTGCAGGGGCAGAGTCGACCATTAGAGTCCCCCCCTGCCCCTGGAGGAAGTTCCTCCACATGTATCCTGGAAAGGACTCTGGGATTTCCTGAACCAGATCTTTCAACCACCTCGTTGATTCCTTAAAAATTATCTCTGAGGGATCAAAAAACATACACCCACTGCAGACATGGTCTTTTCATCCTTCTCACACCTGGATAATGTGTACTTTACTTTGCGGCCAAAGGCTTGCCATCAAAAGGAGCATTGATGAAGACTTGAAGGGTTGCACAAAATCACATAAGTGCACCCAGGCATGTCTTCTGATGGAAATGCCTAAACCCACTGCCTTTGAGGTTCCTTCAGCTACATATGAAATAAGCCTTATATATAAATTCAAAACAGATCGCAGGATAGCCAACTGAGAAGTCACGGATAACTAGACCTCTGCAGAAACAGATCCTGAGAGGGTATTTGACAGTTCCTTAATCAAATCCCTCTGTAACCTTGTAAAATGTGCCAAATAATTCAGTGACCTTAAGGTGAAGATCAGAAGCATAAACACATTTCCCAAACCTGTCCATTGCCCTAGACTCCTTGTTAGGGGGATGAACAGTGGGACTCTCTTCAGTAAGTTCTTTTTTAGTGGCCACCACTATGACCATGGCATCAATGGGCACTCCCTTTAGCTCAAAAACTCCTTCCTCAAAAGTGGTGTCATAATCTTATCCAGGCTCCTGGGTATAGGCTCAACTGTGTCAGGTTTCTTCCACATTCACCAAGAGACCAACTCAATAAGCTCATTGGCAGGTGGAGCAACCCAGAAGGTAGATAGGCCAGTACCGAAAGCCTCCGTGAATACCGACTCCTCAGATGAAGGGTTGTTGGACATCCAACCACTTCTCTGTTTTAGGATCTCAAGGATGTCTCCAAAAGAGACATCTTCAGGAGGAGATCATGGGGACCCTGTACCTTCATCAAAGTCTGTATCCTCCATGACTGACTCTTGTGGAGAATCCAAGTGGTTCCTTTTGCACTTTTTCTTCCTAGGGATCTCCTCAGTGGGATGCTCTGGGGAGGTATCGGAAGAAATTGTAATAGCCACCTGGGGAACTTAGTGGTCTCTGTAGTATAGAGTGATAAGCCTCCAAGTGCAGAGATATCAAGGTTGAAGATCTAAAGGGGTTGGATCCGTCTGTTCTCCTGGGGCAAAAAACACACTCTTCACAACCTCAAAGGCTGATCACCACAAAGAAAGAGAAGACCCTGGCTGTGAAAAGAAAAACTTTGGGACCACTGTCCTCCCCTATTCTGAAAGCAATCTCCCCGAGGAGGAAGCCAGAGCTGAGCTATGCAATGCCAAAGTTCTGAGGTGCAGAGATGGCTTCGACAACTTTGGAATCAAATCAAACACCCCAGATC
This sequence comes from Protopterus annectens, assembly GCF_019279795.1. Taxonomy (NCBI): domain Eukaryota; kingdom Metazoa; phylum Chordata; order Ceratodontiformes; family Protopteridae; genus Protopterus; species Protopterus annectens. The sequence goes on along the minus strand of NC_056728.1, from coordinate 1,753,405,324 downwards.
TAACAGGGAAGTTTCAGCTCCGACAGCCCTCCAAAACTGACAGAACAAGAACACTCACAGTAAGCTTCAAATCCAAAGATATTGCTATCTTTGGATCTGAGCCAGACAGAGCCAGAAGGCTAAGATCCAGGGACTCTGAAACAGTTGAAGGAATCAGAGGAAGAACTTGAAGTGGGGGTGTAGTTGAAGGACAGACATTCTGACCTGAAGGGGTAGGAGCCGATAAGACATCTGTCTGACTCTGAGCTGAGAGGATCTTCCACACCACTCTTTCCACATCTTTCTCTGTCAAACTTCTGGAAGAACGAGTCAAAACAAGAGAGGGGGACTTGTATCAGTGATGGTCGAAAAAGGATGAGGACACCCTTCCCTTAAAGGTACCAGATCAACAGATGGTAAATATCTTGTGCTGGGAAGAGATACGGGGCTTGAGGCAGTCGGATCAAATAGCTTTTTTAGTCAGATCCAGGGTAGTCAAGTCCATCATTTTTTTCTTCTTCAGATCTGAGGGTGAGGAACTCTTGGATCTTACCAGATCAATCTTATGCCTTTTCCTAGTCGGCTCCAAAACAGGAGTGGGTGAAGTGGATGGTTTCGGAGATGAAAGGTTTGAGTCTTTACTTTTACTTTTGGGGACTGAGCCCCAGATAAAGCCTCTCCAAAAGCAGATGGTAGTAGTCCTTTTAATACAAGTTTATTCTTTCTTTCTAATAAGGCTCTAGGATTGAACCCATGGCAGATTGAACAATCCACTTGTAAGTGTAAAGGACAAAGGCAGTAAACGCACATGGTGTGCGTGCATCAGCCTTTTTTTGACATTATATTGCTACTATAAGAAGAAAAGTTTTACTAAGATTATTTATTTTTTTTTTTTTAATCAGAAAAGGCAAGAAGAAAACTACCAGTGATGGTAATAGAAGACTACACTAAGTGTAGAAAGGAAAGGGAATTACTAGCAATATTAATTTAAGAGGTACACACTGGACATAAATTGAAAGTAAAATTACCAACTATGGTAACAGCAGAAATACAATGTCTTAAAGGGTAAGGGACAAGAAAATATAAGAAATACTAGAAGATATATAAGAAATATTAGAAGATATGGGAGTTTAAAAGATAATTATTACTTATCTGAAAAAGCTCGAGAGCTAGGTCAACCATGTCTTTCACAGAAAGTGTCAAATGAGATCTGAGATAACTTGGAGTTGCTGCATTATGGATAAGTGAGAAACTTTAGAGTTCTTGGTTACCACGAGCTTTAGTAATGGCCAAGTTGGATCCGAGGATTGGATCTGAACCCATCAGTTGAGGATTGAATGAAAATTGACAACATCAGAACCCTGGTTATTATAAACAAAAGAAATGCATTCCAACAGCCATTTGGAAAGTGTGACTCTTGATATGTCTTTTCTGAATTTTGCTTTAGAAAAGGATACAAATAATTGACCTGACTTCCTGATATCCCAGGTTCAATGTAAATAGAATCCAAACTGTTTATAAACATTTAGCATGTGTAGTATACATTCCCCTTTGTTTGAGAATAAGGGGAAAAAGACTGGCAAATAAATTGGCTGATTCAGACTTAATCTTTGTATGTTACCTAAGGTAAGAATTAGTTCCCAAGGCCACTTTGTCTTTATGAAAAACCAAGTATGGTAGTTTGCAAGATAGTGCTTGTAATCTAATGAACCATCTGGCATATCTAATTGTAGCAAGAAAAATGGTTTTCCATGACAGAAATTTCAAGTCTACTGAAGATGCTAGTTCAAAGGGTTTTTGGGTCAAGGCTTGCAGCATAATTGTGATATCCCATGGGGGATATGGATGTCTGATTGGAGGTCTGACTAAGAAAGTACCCTTCAGGAAGGCTTGGAGATTTTAAGAGAGGCTATGGAAGTAAGATTATGCCCTAGGTGAAAATTTGATATGGTGGTTGTCTGCACCTTGATATTTGAGAAACTGGACCCTTTCTTAAAAAAATCTGACAGAAAATCTAAGATCAATGGAAGAAGAGCATAGAAAGGCTCTAACTCTTTCTAAGAAGCTCAAATATATATTTTTCCCCATTTGCTTTGATATGTCTTTTGGGTAGACTGTTTTTTGAGGCAAAAATAATGTGGACCACCAAAGAAGGTAGCCTGGCAACTGTGACTAGTGTTAGAATTGGAGGAATCATTAGGTCAACTTCAGGGCATTTATATCCGATTGAAGCAATCCGGATGGGTGATTCATGAGATCTGGATTTGAGTGCAACACCCAAGGAGGATGTGCCAAATGAGGCCAAAGTAAGGGGAACTAAACCTGCAAGGGCCAAAATGGGACAATGAGGATCACTCCAGTCTTACACCTTCTGGCTTTCTTTGTAAATTTGTCAATAGTGGCATCAAGGGAAAGAGTAGAGGATACTCAGGGGCCAATTGTGAACTAGAGCATCTTTCAGTGACTGTTCCTGTGGAGGAATCAAGGCAAAGTAACTACTGCTGCACTTGTTATTTAGATGGGATGCAAAAATATCACAGTAAAGTTGGTCCCAGCAACTGAAGATCAGGTTTGTCACTGTTGGATTGAGGGACCACTCATTAGGCATTAGGATAAATCAGTTCAGATTGTCCACCGGGACACTGGACAACCCCAGATAGGCACTGCTATTAGAAAGCAGTGTGAGGACATTGTCCATTGCAGACTCTCATGGCATTGTGGCAAAAGGGTAAGAATGGATTTGTTCCTGTTTGGTTATGTACCAGACTAGTGACATGTTGTCTGGCTGTACCCTATGAGGAGCCTGTCCAGAAAGGCCTGCAATGCAAGGTGAACCACCCTCATCTCCAGAACACAGATGTGAAGATTGACCTCTATATGTGACCATGTGCCATGGACAGTCTTCCTTTCATAATGTCCCAACCCCACCCTAGAAGGGAAGCGTCATTCTCAAAACAACCACCGCCAGGGGGTTTGTTTGGAATGGTCACTCATCTATCACTTATGGAGGCATTACCCACCAAGATATGTGCTGTCTGCAGATCTGAGTTAGTTTTATTTTGGCATAGAGTAGATAGCCCCTTTGGGACCATTGTACTGCTAAAGTTCATTGGAGAATCCTCATAACAAACAAGACCATGAGGATTGTGAATGCTATAAGACCCAATAGGCGAAGGATCTACCTCGCTGATAGACAGGGGTGGTGAAGAACTTACATAACAGTGAAACAAAGAAAAAGAACCCTAGACATTGGAAGACAGGCAATCTGTAAGGTTGTGTTCAGGTGGCATCCAAATAAATTCTATCTGTTGAGAAGGAGTAAACTGGCTCTTGGAGACGATGACTGTGATGCCTGGATCCTGCAACATTTGGAGCAAAAGGTTTCAGTGGTGTGATAAGAGATTGTTGGTTGCAGCCATGAGAAGCCAATCATCAAGGCATGGGAAAACCTGGATGTCTTGCAGAAATAGGCGAATAACACCACCCTGGACCACAAAACCTTTACAAAACACCAGGATAAGCTGTTACGTAGGCCAAAAAACAAATAAAATCCACTTACTGTATAAAAATAATAATCACAAAGTCCTTCACCAACTCTGTTATTTATTAAGCGTTCCAAGACTTCATCAGAATAAAATACAAACATGAAGTCACTGAATATATATATATAGTGTGCTTAATTACCTAATTAAACATACATTCATTTCACTTCTTATAAAGACAGGGACACATTAAGTTAAAAAGATGTGTTGCACATAAAATTATCTAGTCAAAGCTTTAAATTTTAAGACAGGCACTATGGATAGGGTTTCATTTAAACAGGTTCAAAAATAGAATTTAATAAAAATTGCCACTTTAACTCATATATTTTAACCATAAGTTAATTTAAAGCTTTGACTAAACTATCAGCTCTGACAAAGACGCTCCAGGGCAGATCAGGACCGTTGTTGCCTGCTTTTTCAGGTGAACCAGTTCTGGAAGAGAGTGTACAGGAGAGGTAAGATGGATCAGCACTTATTATGTTCCCATAGGACAGTACTGAGAGAACCCTGATTTTTATCTGCCTCATCATTCTGTCGATGTCCTGTTCAGTCAGACTTCCTGAAGATGAGGACGGTGATACCACCAATGGTGGTATGGAGGAATACTTCTCCTAAAGTATTGGAGAATGCAATCTGGGGCTGAGTGGATCCAGTGAGAAATGGTGCCAAGAAACTGTCAGCTCTGATAGTCTCTGTACTTTGGGATCTGATTCTAAAGACAGGAATGGATCCAGTGACTTCGTATGGGACTTCTCAGGATCCCCTTTTTGTTTTGTTTTTTTTTTTTTTTTTTTTCTTTTGATTTTTCTTTGGGTTTATCCTTGTCCTTGTATGCAGCTATCTTCTCCCCCAATTTCTTGTCCTTTGTTTTGTAGAAGTGGATGAGGAAGAGTTACTGATGGCAGGCCCTGTCTGGGGAGTAAGGAGTACCTTGACAATTAGTTTTACACATCTGGTTTGCAATGCTCAAGCGCTAAATGAAAAGCAGGCTTGACATGTAGAATCTAAATGAGCAGCCCCTAAACAATATACACAGGGAGTGTGGATTATGCCCACACTCCATTCAGTTTTTAAAGCCTTGACCATCAGCCATGAAGAAACAGTAAAACACAAATGTGTACACACACACACATGCACAATAACTACCGGATGACTAAACTTATCTATCTAACCTAATCAGATGCTAAATACAATGTTAATGAAGACAAAGAACTTGAAATACTCTCAAACACTAAGAAACTATTCTCCAAGATGTATAAAATATAGAAAATATTTAACAAACTAGTTTACCAAACAGTCCCTAATTCCTATACTAACTAGAAGTAACACACCTAAAAAACCTAAGATATTGAACAAGTTTTATAACAATAGACTAGAGACAGTAAAACTCTCCTGGTAAGGAAGGAGTTGAACAAAAAGTACCACAAAGTACATTATATAATGGAGCCCTTGGAAGCATGACTAAACACCTCAGGCTGCAAATGAGACATAAGGTAGTAGGATGGAGGCCAGGGAATTATGGGTGGGGAGGAGTTAGAACCCTGGAACCAAAAAGCTTCAAGATCTGTGCCGAGGTTGGATCCAGTCAGAACCTATAACCCACAGTTGAATCAGATGAAAATAGACAACACTCGAGATGAAAATAGACAACACTCGATCTCCTAGTTATGCGGTCTACCTCTGCCCTTAGTGTGACGTCCATTTGAGTTGCCCCCCCCCCCCTGCCCCAGGGGGCCTGTCTCCAAGAGTGTCTTGATGATAACCCTGTGATTTTTTTGAACCGCATCTACTTACCACACTCTTGGTTCCCAGAAAAGGTCCTTTGAGGGGTGGAGAAGTGGATTCCTATGGCAGACAGGGTTTTAAGTTTTTGTCCAAAAAGTGTGGAACCATTAAATGTGGCATTAATGAAGGACATCTTAAAGCCTTCCATGAAATTGCACAGACATATCCAAGCATATCGACACATGGTAATGCCATTGCCTGCTGCTCTGATTATGCCATCAACTGCATTGGAAAGCAGACACATGGACACATTACACATAGACTGCAGAGTAAACAATTTGGAATCCATGGTCTTTTGAACATCTGCTGCTAAGTTTACCACGGGGGACTTGGTGAGCTCTCTGGTCAGGTCCCTCTGAAAATATGTTATATGGGCAAGATATTTTAGTGTTCTGTCTGTGAATATTGCTGAAGCATATATCTATTTCCTGAATCTGTCCAATGACCATGACTCCCTGTTAGGGGAGGTGAACAGAAGAACTGTCCTCAGACAGTTCCCTTTTCAAGGCTGCTGCTACTACAGTGGTATCTACTGGCGTAACTTTGCTGTCTGTCTTTTGGGGTTACCAAAATCCTGGCTTCTTGGAGATAGGTTCCACTACATCAAGGTCCTTCCATGCCTGCTGATCCACAAGGTATATAAAGGCATTAGCAGGTGGTACCACCCAGGATCCAAATGAGCCAGTAAAAGGGCCTTGAGGAACACAGATTTATCAGGTGAAGGAGTGGATCAACCCCGCCCTGCTTCATCAATTCCAGGTTGTCATCCAATGTTATGTCTTCTAGATGGGATCTTGGGGAACCCTCACCTTCATCCAAGATCTGTGTCTTCTGTGACAGATTCTAGAAGGGAGTCTAGGTGTTTTTGTTTGCAAGTCTATTTTCTAGGACCTTGTCTTGGGGAATCTCAGGAAACAGGTACAAATCAGACTGGGAACTTGAATGGCAAGTATCCTCTAGGCCTAAAGGCACTTGACTGTCCCTGCTGGTCTGAGTAAGAAGAATGAGTCAATGGCTGCAATCGAAGTTGGGACAGATCAGAACTCGAAGATACTACCTGACTTCTTGGCCCAGCCAAAACCCATTCAAATGCCTCGAAGGTCAATGCCACAGTCAGAACCGAGAGAACATCCAACCTATCCAAGGATGAAGGAACAATCTCAGTTCCAGTCGGCATCAGTTCCAAGGCTGACCTCAGACTAGCGCTATCAAGAGCCAAAGGCTTGAGAAGTGGTTCCAAAACATTTGTGGTTGACTCCACCACCACAGCCTCAGCACTGACACTTCAGCTCCAAGACTCAATGCTAACCAAAAGAAATGGAGTAGAGAGAACAAGGGATCTTGATGAAGCCTAAGTTCCTCAGGCTGTCAGCTCCAACTAAGATGCACGGAAGGAGGGGGGGTTCAGATCCATGAGGGCCAAGCCAAGGAGCAGACCAGTACTAGAAAAAACAATGGAGAGGTAGTTGGACTCATACCCAGCACTCCCAAGGGGTCTGTTCTGGGAGAATGAATAGTTGTATAAAATCTTACCATAACCATAGATGTCCTTCTCTTCCATGTTGCAGTATTCATAACCTTTGTGTTATCTTCTGCTTAGCTACCTGAATGCCTGGCCAGTATACAAAAGCTTTTAGTCACTGCAAGGTACATGGGACATCGGATGCTGGCCATAGGGTGTGTGGGCCATAAAAGTGATGTCTGCACGTACCTTTCCTCAGAACGGAGCACCTCAGTTGGACCCCAGTCCCAGGATAGCTGCACAAGTCCTGTGTCATCCAACAAGGCATTTTTTATATATCTATATATACATATATAGAGGGTAGGGGGCATGGAATTCTGCAACATGGAAGAGAAGAACATCTATGGTTATGGTAAGATGTTACACAACTATTCTATGTCCCTCTGTTTCCATGTTACAGTATTCATAACCTTTGAGTGAGTGCCAAAGCTCAAAGGGAAGAAGAGGAGGATGGTATAGAACTGTTTTCCAAGAACCCATACAGGATTGCCCTAGCAAACCCTGCTCCAGACCTGGAAATATGGTCTGTTTTGTAATGTTTGGTGAAGGTATGAACAGATGTCCAGGTAGCTGCCTCTAGAATGGAGGCAGTGTCCAGCCCTTTCAAGAAAGCTCCGGATGAATCCATGGCTCTAGTGGATTGGGCTTTAATTTTTGAGGTTAGACGTTTACCATGGTAGGTGTAACAGAAGGAGATGGCCCTGGAAATCCAGGCAGAAATAGTCTGTTTTGTCACCGCTTTTCCCAGAGCTCTGAGGTGAAAGGAGACAAATAATTGTTCTGATCTTATCGGGGACTTGGTTCTGTCAAGGTAGAATCTTAATTGTCTGTGAACATTAATGGAATGCAGGACTCTCTCACTGTCATTTTGGGTATGTGGAAAAAAGGTGGGGAGGTGAATACATTGATTCAGGGATAGCTCATTGACCACCTTAGGCATGAAGGATAGATTAGTCCTTACCTCTATCTTTATGGAAGATTAGAAAAGGTGGGGTGGGCTTGGAGCTCTGACACCCTCCTAGCTGATGTCAGGGCCACCAAAAGCAAAATCTTCCAAGTCCAATATTTTAGAGAGGCTTTTGATGCTGGTTCAAAAGGAGCAACAGTGAGCTTCTCTAAAACATAGTTCAGGTACCATGGGGGTGGAACTGGCTTCCTGGGGGACCTGAGGTGCAGTACTCCCTTAAGGAATAACTTCAATGGAAGTTGGGAGGCAACAGGCAGACAAGCTGAAATAGCAGCTTGGTGGGCCTTAACAGAAGAATATGCCAGCCCTACTTACAACAATTCACACAGGTAGGACAGTACTAAAGAGACCTCTCCTTGAAATAGGTCTAGCTGTCTTTGAAGACACCAGATGGAGAATCTTTTCCATTTGGACAAATAAGATTGCCAAGTATTGGATTTTCTGGCCTCCTGCAGGACATTAAGCACATCCTCAGTGTAAAGGTGTCTGAAAGGGATCAAAACTCTATCACCCACAGGGTTAGCTTCAGAGATTCCATGTGGGGATGGATTAGGGCTCCCTTGTCCTGTGTGAGAAGGTTCACTCTGTGAGGTAACTTGTGATGATTGCCCCTAGCTAAATGCAGAAGAATGGGGAACCAATGTTTTCTTGGCAAAAAGGAGTCAACAACAAGATTTTTGGTTTGTCCTGCTGCATTTTCAACATGGCTTTTTGTAGGGGTGGGAAGGGGGGGGTGCATAGAGAAACATCCCCTTCCATGGGATAGAAAAGGCATCCATTGCCCTCACTAGGGGGCTGGGTGCCCTGATACACAAAAGTGGAAGTTGTCTGGTCAGAGGGGAGGCAAACAGCTCTATTTATGGAGTACCCCACTTGTGGACTATATCCAGGAACACATCCCTGTGTAGTACCCATTCATAGGACTGTGACATGGACCTGCTCAAGGTGTCTACCTGAGTGTTCTGAGCTGAGGGAATATGGACTGCCTGCAGGGTGACTCCATGTTGGACCACCAATTCCCAGACCTGCAGAGCAAGTCTGCATAGCAAGTAAGATTTTGTTCCCCCTGTTTGTTCACAAACCAGAGAACTGTAGTCTTGTCTGTGAACAACTTCAGGGGGCTTTGCTTCAGAATGTGTTGGAAGGTGCTCAGATCAAGGATGATGGCCCTCATTTCTCTGATGTTGATGTGCTCCCACTTGAAGGGGTCTGCCCATGTGCCTTGCACCTTCAAGCTGCCCATAGTAGCTCCCCAGCCCAGGTCTGAGGCATCTGTGTACATCTCCTGGACTGGGGTGATGGGTTATAATGAAAGTCCTGGGTTGAGAGAGACCTGATCCAACCACCAAAGGATCTCAGACCTTAGGCTTGGTAAGAAGGGAATGTTGTGGTTCAAGGGGTGGGAGTGTTGGGTTCATGTGGATCTCAGGTACCATTGAAGGTTTCTCATGTGGAGTCTTTCCAGTGGCAACATGGTTATAGTTGAAGCCATATGACCTAGGAGTCTGAGAGATTGTCTCGCTGTCATAGCAGTGGCAGGGGGGACAGACAGCAGGTATTGTTCAAGACTTTCCACCTTTTGGAGCAGAAGGAATGCCCTCATAACATCTGTCGTTATTCTGCACCCCAGGGAAACTTGGTCCTGGGACGGTTTTAGTTTGAACTTGAGGAAATTGATGTTGAACCCCAGGGACTGCAGGACAGAGATGACTTTTTGGAGATGGATGTGTAGGGAAGTGGAGCAACTTGCCTGGATCAGGAGGTCATCCAAATATGGAAGAATATGAATCCCTTGGACCCTGCAATAGGCTACCACTGGAGCCAGACACTCGGTAAATACCCTTGGAGTAGTAGATAGTCCAAAGGGCAAGGCAGAGAACTGAAAATGCAAGGAACCCATGGAGAAACGTAAATACTTCCTATAGCTGGGCCTTATGGGGATATGTAGATATGCATCTTTGATGTCGAAAGTGGCCAGAAATGCCTGAGGCATTAGCAGGAGGGAAAACAGTCTGGACAGTAAGCATGGGAAAATTGGGTACTTGTAGAAAAAGGTTGAGGTGGGGGAGATCCAGGATGGGTCTCCATGGGCCATCTTTCCTTGGGACTAGGAAAAGACTGGAATAAAATCCCTTTCCCTTCTCTGACAGAGGGACAGGCTGGATAGTCTCGTGAGAGAGGAGGCTGCCTAAGACTGTCTGGAAAAGTGGAAGCTGGTCCTTTGTTGGCTGTGGGATGCCTCTTAAGGAGGGAGGAATGATTCAAGTCATGAAGTAACCCTTTTCTATAACAGACAAGACCCACTTGTCTGAGGTAATGCTTTGCCAGACGGGAAGACAGTGAAACAGTCTTTGGGATAGGGGAATGGAATCCAGAGGGGGGTGAAGGAGAAAGCATGTAGTTTCAGACTACCTGCCCTGTCCTGAAACTGAAGTTTCTGAACTGGAGTCTGAGCAGGCCTGGAAGGGTAGGGGTGCTGCTTCTTGGAGCTCATTTTGTTCCTAGAATGAGGTGTAGGAGCAGAATGTTTCCTGATGAACTGTGTCTTGGAGGGATAATTCTTATGGAATTTAGGGATTGGAGACACAAAAAAGAAGTTATGTACTCACCATAACGTCCCATGTTTGTTGTCCTTGATTTCACCTTCCTTCTTGCATTCCACCCTCATTCCCCCTTCCCATTCCTGGGGGATCGAGAGGAATCCCTTGTTCTATTGGTTATACTGGCTGGGTTTCCTTTATACCATACCTTATGGTTAGTCTCAGTCTACTACTATTACTATTGTGAAGGGGTCAAAATCTCATATGACATGGGTAAATCCTGGAATGACCATTGTGCAAATAGAAGCCACTGTAGAATTCTCATGTGGAAGTGAGCCATAGGGACCAGAGTGATTGCCGCTGCCACAGAACCCAGGACCTTGAGGACAAATCTTGCTTGAATACTCTTTTGTGTGACCAGCATGACAACTTGGCGACAGATCGTTAATACTCTTACTTGAGGCAGCTTTGCTATCATGACCCTTGTGTCTAAATCTGCCCCTATAAAGGTAATATATTGACAAGGCAACAAGGCAGATTTTTCATAGTTTATTGTGATCCCAAGTTGAGAACAAGAGCGATTGTGTATTCCCTCACCCTGATTAGTTGATGCTCAGTGGTGGCAGTAAGGAGCCAGTCGTCTAGATATGGAAACACCCAGAATCCTTGACGCTTCAGGTGAGCTGCAACTACTGCCATCCATTTAGTGAACACCCTGTGAGCTGTGGTGAGACCAAAAGGCAGAGCTCTGAACTGATAGTGACTGGCTCCCAGCCGGAAGTGTAGATATCTCCTTGACCGTCTGTCCATTTTCATGTGGTAGCACACATCCAGGAGATTGATAGAGCACATCCAATTGTCCTGTCCCAGAAAGGGAAGAATGGACTGCAGTGTTACCATCCGGAACTTTGTTTTCTTGACTGCTGAAATCCAAAATGGGTCTCCAGTCCCCTGTTTTCTTTGGAACTAAAAAGAACCTTGAGTAAGTTCTGGATCTGATTTGGTCTGCAGGTACTTCCTGGATGACCCTTTTTCTTAGCAACCTTTGAACCTCTAGGTTTGCTTGACCCCGAAGACTGGATGGAACATCTGGGATAGAGTATTGTCTTTTTGACAGGGGAAGTAGGGAGAAGGGGATGTTGTAACCTCTGGATATTATGGATAGTACCCATGTATCTTCTGTGATTGTCTGCCAGGCTTTTGGGTACAAGGATAATCTCCCCGGACTGTCTCTAGAGTTGGACAGTCAGGCTTCCATTCAGGAGTGCTGGAAGGGCCTACCAGAGAAGTTATCTCTGTCACCCTGACTCTGCGGACCCCCTCTGTCACGAGGTTGGTGTCTTCCATTGTTATTTCCCCCTCTGCCCCTGGGGGAAAATTCTCCACGTGTGTCAGGTGAAGCTCCCTGGGATTTCCAGAACCACATTTTCCCACTCTTCTGGCCTTTAGGACACAGAAAAATGTACTCCCATGGCAGAGAGAGTTTTGCCATCCTGTTCACACCTGGTAAGATTCTCTTTTATCTGAGGCCTGAACAGGGATGAGCTGTTAAAGGGGGCATTGGTAAAGGAAGACTTGAAGGCCTCCACAAAATGACAAAGGTGCATCCAGGAGTGTATACGTAAGGCTATCCCTGTGCCTGCCATCCTGCTCGCCCCATCAGCTGCATAAGAAATGAGCCACATGGAGGAGTTAACAGCTGAAGTCAAAGTCGCAAGCTGAGAAGCCACCTTGCCGAGGCTCACGCAGCTGTAGGGTCCTGTAAGGCATCTTCTAACTCCTTGGGGAGATCCCTTTAAAGCCTTGTAAAGTGGGACAAACAGTTCAGTGTAAAGGTCGGTGAAGAAAACTTTTAGTTATGTACTTACCATAACTTCGGATGTATGGGATCCATCTCGCCTACATTCATAACTGATGGGTTCGGAGCCGATCCATCGGCTCCGACTCGGCCAACTAGTATACTAGAACAAAGTCTCTTATTGGCTGGGCTACCCTCTATCCCAGGATGCACCACACCTGCTTCCCCAGATCTTGTTTGTTCGCTTTCATACTTACATGCAAACACAGAAAAAATACCAGTTACTCCAACCAACTAAAGTTCTTCAAGAGAAGATCTCCAAATGGACCAACATTTCCTCTAAATCCGAATGTAAGGGGGAAAGGAGGGTGGAGTTAATGAATGGCGAGATGGATCCCATACATCCGAAGTTATGGTAAGTACATAACTAAAAGATGTAATGGGATCCTATCTCGCCTACATTCATAACTGATGGGACAGCGTCCCTAGCACCTAAATCCCGGGTGGCTCATTGGAAAACACTCCTGAGAACTGTGGAACCAAAGGAAGCCCTCCCTCGAGAAGCCACATCTATTTTGTAATGAGAAATGAAAGTGTGCGGAGAAGTCCAGGTAGCCGCAGCACAAATATCATCTATTGATAATTTGGAGTGGAATGCTACAGAAGTAGCCATTGCCCTGGTAGAATGAGCCCTAACTGGAAAGGGAAGCTCTTTGTCAGCCTGCGAATAAATGAAACAGATGCAATCTTTAATCCATTTGGCTATGGAGGTTTTAGCCACTGGTTGACCCAATCTGTTTTTTGCAAAGGACACAAACAGTTGATTTGACTTCCGCATCTGAGTAGTCCTGTTCAAATAAAAACGCAGTTGTCTATGGACATCCAACTGATGAAAGATATATTCTGCGTTGTTGGAGAATTTGGGAAAAAATACAGGGAGCTCTAGGGACTGTTGAATGCAGAAAGAAGATGCTACCTTTGGTAAAAAAGAGGGATTTAATTTAAGGGACACTCTATCTTTGTGAAAAATCAAATAAGGAGGATTAGAACAAAGAGCCTGGAGCTCTGAAACCCGCTTGGCCGAAGTTATGGCCACTAAAAAAGCGGTCTTCCAAAACAGGAATTTCATATCACAGGTAGCTGCTGGTTCAAAGGGACGGGCAGTTAAGGCAGCCAGGACCATATTTAGGTCCCAAGGGTGACAGGATGAGATATCGGGGGCCTAAGGAGCCACGCTCCTTTAAGGAAAGACTTGCAAAGCTTGTTTGCCATTAATGAAGGTTCAAAAGAAACATGAAAATTAGAGATGGCCGCTAGCTGAACCTTAATCGTGGAAACTGAAGAGCCCAACTGAAAAAGACAGGCCAGGAAATTTAAGACCTCCGGTACTGGGGCAGTAAGAGGGTCTATACCTCGTAGCTGTGCCCAAAGGGCAAACCTCTTCCATTTGCTGGAATACAGTTTGATAGTGGAAGGTTTGTGAGAAGAGGACAAAATGTGGATAACCTCCGGAGAGAGGGAACTGTCCCTGACTAAGGATGGAAGTGGAGTAACCATGCAGCCAACCTCAAGGACCTGAGAGATGGGTGAGACTGTCCTGACTGATGAGTCAACAGGTCTGGCACCGGGTCAAGAAACCATGGACCTTCCACTGCATACCTCCGAAGGAAGGGGAACCAAACCTGACGAGGCCAGTGCGGGGCAATCAGAATCATGTCGCTCTCCAGGTAAATTGCCTTCTGTATCACCCTCGGCAGGAGGGGAACCAGAGGGAAGGCATAAAGGAGACCGGGGGGCCAAATGTGAGTTAGAGCATCCCTGGGAATCTGTCCCTGAGAGAGAGTCAGAGTGAAGAACTCTCTGCACTTCGCATTGTGGGGGCTGGCAAACAAATCGCAGCAAGGGAGACCCCATTTGGTGAAGATTTTCGCAGCCACTCTTTGGTTGAGGGACCACTCGTGGGGTAACAGGATAGTCCTGCTTAGTCTGTCCGCAATCACATTGGATTTTCCCGAGATGTGCGTTGCCATTAGGAAGCGGCTGGTAGCTATCGCCCAGTGCCAAAGTCTCATGGCTTCTCTGCACAGTGGGTATGACCTGGTCCCGCCTTGCTTGTTTATATACCAAACTACCGACATGTTGTCGGATAGGATAGCAATCAGACCTTGCGGGAGAGCGTGATGGAAAGCTTGTAGTACCAGTAGCACCGCTTTCATTTCCAGGATATTGATGTGTAAATGCGCTTCCTGGGGTTGCCATGTGCCTTGGACAGACCTGTCCAGATAATGACCCCCCCACCCTACCTGGGAGGTGTCCGTGGTCACAGTGGCAATGGGGGAATGAAGGATAAAAGGTCGCCCCTGGTCGAGATTGGATCGGAGGAGCCACCAACGCAGATCTCGACGGCAACTTTCCGTAATCATAACCAAGTGGTTCAAGGGAAGTTCCTGATAGGACCATTGAACCGAAAGTAGCTATTGCAGCACTCGCATGTGCAGTCTGGCTAAGGGGACTAGGAGAATAGTTGATGCCATCGACCCCAATACCTGCAGAATCAGATTGGCCGGAGCTCTTGATAGGGGGAGGCAGGATCGAACTTGATTCTGCAAAACCTGAATCCTTTCTGCCGGTAAGAAGGTGCGCATCCTTCTTGTGTCTAACTCTGCACCTATAAAGGTAATACGCTGAGATGGCTGTAGCACAGATTTTTCCCAAATGAAAGTGATTCCTAGGAAACGGCCCAAGCTGACTGTGGCCATAAGCGACTGAATTAGTAGATGCTTGGAGGTGGCAGTAAGGAGCCAGTCATCTAGATATGGAAACATTTGGAATCCTAGACTTCTCAGGTGAGCAGTCACCACTGCCAGACACTTGGTGAACACCCTGGGGGCTGTGGTGAGACCAAAGGGCAGTGCTCGAAACTGGAAATGACTGTCTCCCAGGCGGAAGCGTAAATGACTCCTGGACTCTTGACTTATCAGAATGTGATGGTAAGCGTCCTTGAGATCTATGGAGCACATCCAGACATCCTTCTCCAATAGTGGGAGAATGGACTGAAGAGTGACCATTCGGAATTTGGACTTTTTCACAAAGCGATTCAATGAACTGAGGTCCAAAATGGGCCTGAAGTCCCCTGTCTTTTTTGGCACCAAAAATAGTCTTGAGTAAGTTCCTGATCCGATCTGATCGGCGGGGACAGGCTGGATGACTCCTTTTTCTAGCAGCTTTGAAACCTCTATTGCTGCTTGATTCCGCTGACTGGGTGGCACATCAGGGATTTCCCTGAAGGGAAGGGGGGGCTTGATGAAGGGAATGAGATAGCCTCCGGTAATAATCCGGAGCACCCACTGGCCACTGGTAATAGCTTCCCAAGCCTGTGGGTGTTCCGCAAAACACCCCCGACTGGCTCCGGAGCTGCACAGTCGGGCACCAACTCAGGGACGGTAAGTGTAGGAGGAACCACGAAAGGAATCATGGTCTCCAGAGTTACGGGGGCCTCTGCCGCCTCTGGGACGGCGTCTTCCCAAATTCCCCCCCCCCCGCCTCTAGAGGGGGGATCACTGGGTGGAGTAGGGAAAGACCTCTGAGTTTTCCTGAACCACATTTTCCCTCCTCTCTGGGCCTTGGGGTAAGGCCTAGAGGGAGCGGAAAAATGGGCCCCAACGGCAGTCAAGGTCTTGCCCTCCTGCTCGCACCGAGTCAGTGTGTCCTTCACCTTGGGTCCAAACAAGGAGGACCCATCAAAAGGGGTGTCGGCGAAGGAAGACTTGAAGGCCTCCACAAAGGAACACAAGCGTAACCAGGCATGTCTCCTAAGGGCCATGCCTGTTCCCGCTGCTCTACTCGCCCCCTCGGCCGCATACGAGATGAGCCTCATGGACGAGTTCACAATGGATGATAAGGTAGTCATCTGGGCGCCAACAGTGTGGGCTAACGCCTCAGGTAGATTACCTGTGAGGGACTCACCTAGCTCTTTAAGGAGGTCCCTTTGGAGCCTAGTAAAATGACACAGGTAATTCAGTGATCATAAGGTAAAGGCCGCTGAAGAAAGGGTACGCTTCCCGTACCTATCCATGCTCCTGGAATCCTTATTAGGAGGGTGGATAGACGTTGAAGCCTCTGCCACGTCCTGCTGTGTGGCAGATGCCACCACCATCGCATCTACAGGAACTCCTTTCGTTAAAAATTCCTTTTGAGGGGGGGCTGAAAGGAATTTGTTGGGTCTTGCAGGCACCGGTTCCACAGAGTCAGGGTGCTCCCAAGCCCTTCGAGAAATTAAATCAAGTAACTCATCGAAGGGCGGAGACACCCAGGAGGCGGAGGGCTGGGCCCCGAAGGCCTTGAGGAAGACTGACTCCTCAGCGGAAGGGGTTTTGGCCTGCCAAACTCCTCTCTGTCTCAGAATCTCAAGGATATCCGAGAAAGAGACATCATCCGAAGATGATTTTGGGGACCCCTCCGCATCATTGAGGTCAGTGTCAGATGTGATAGACTCATCTTGGGAGTCCACATGCTTCCTCTTGCACAATTTCTTCCGTGGAGGCTCATCCGAAGCGGTTTCAGACGGACCCCCCGGAAGAAGGGAACTCCCCACGGGGGTATCCTCAGGCCCTGGGACCCCGCTGTCATGGGACTGCAGTACGCCAGAAGCACCAGTCTCTAGGTCTAGGGACGGTGAGATGGAAACCTGCTGAGCCGGCAAGGACATGGCCAGCACGCTCCTCATGGCCTCAAAGGCAGGACCTCCAGACTCCATGGAGGTCACTGGCTGAGAGACCACGACGGCACTAGGAATCCCCGCAGCCGATGCTCCGAGGGGAAGACTAGGCACCGAGGCACCTAGCTCCAAGATGTTCCCCTCGGCCCCGGCTGAGGAAGTCCCGCACAACCCGAACCCGAGGACAGGGTAGGAACAATGGTCGGAACCGATAAACTCCGAAGGGGTCTCGGTTCCGACTGTACGGCTCCGCCTTGCTCCACCATCACCGACTCCAACAGCTCCAAGGAAGTTGGAGGAGGAATCGAAAGCTTCGAGGGGGGATTGGCTCCGGGGCCGAATGGGCTGGAGCCGAGACCATTTTTGCGAAAACCGGAGACTGGAAAAGCCTCTGAATAACTCTATCCAAATCCGAGTCAGATAATTTGGAGGATCTAGAGGAAATAGAAAGGGGCCGAGACGACTTCTCTCTCGGCTCCGACACCGGCTCTGAAAGGGCTCCAACACTATCGGCGCCGGATCCGACACAGTATGAATAAGGATCGGTGCCGAAGGAGCTTTCGGAGCCGAGGGGGAAGAGTCTGAGCTGCACACCTCCATCGGCTCCGAGACCAATGGAACCGAAGGAGGTGATTCGCCTCTCGATGCTCCAACCTGCGGCTCCGAAACTAATGGAGCCGAGGAAAGAGGCATCGAGGCAGACTCTTCGACCCTCGGCTCCGAAGTCAGTGGAGCCGAGGAAGAAGAGGTCGACTTATGCTTCTTAGTAGTCGGCCCCGACGGACTGGCCGGACCCGACGACCTTTTCTTTTTAGAAGCAGTAGCAGAAGATGAAGCCAAAGCTTCCTCAAAGGAGGGCTTAATAAGGCCCTTCAGGATTAATTTATTTTTACGTTCTTGAAGAACCCTAGCGGAAAAGGCATGGCACACACTACATGTCTCTTGCAAATGTTTTGGCCCTAAACAATAAACGCAAATGGCATGACTATCCGTGATAGACATTTTATAATTGCACTTAGTGCACTTTTTAAAACCAGATTTCTGATCTTTAGCCATTTTTCACCAACAACTGATGGAATAGTGGAACAATCTAACTGCCACACAAAAAACAATACTTCACCAAACTTTAAGCGCGAGAATAGGGTGCGAGCCCTCTGAACACAAGATTTACCTCACAAGGAGAACAACAACAAAAGAAACACAACAACGGGCAAAAGCCCTCTAACTTAAATGGGCTTTACCCGGAGAAGAAAAGGAATAAACATGGACAACACACTCACTCCAGTAAGAAGGGAAAAGGCCCTCTAACTTAAACGGGCCTTGCCCGAAGTACCAACAGATACAAAAATGCCAATAACAATACACAAAGTTAAGAATAGCTGTTAAAACAGCTGTTGATTGAATTTATGAGGAAACCCCAGGTCAAAAGACCAGAAAAAAGAAGAAAATACACTTAGCTCCAGCCAAGTCGAGACCACGTCTAGCTTGATAAAGCAGCAAACGAGATCTGGGGAAGCAGGTGTGGTGCATCCTGGGATAGAGGGTAGCCCAGCCAATAAGAGACTTCGTTCTAGTATACTAGTTGGCCGAGTCGGAGCCGATGGATCGGCTCTGAACCCATCAGTTATGAATGTAGGCGAGATAGGATCCCATTACATCATATGTTTCCTGTATCTGTTCATTGTACGAGACTCTTTATTCGGCAGATGGCCAGATGAAGAAGTTTCCACTAATTCCTTCTTGGTGGCTGCTGCCACCACCACAGCATCAATGGGAACACCTTTGGATAAGAACAGACTGTCTTCAGGGGCTGTAATGAATTTATTGGGCCTCCGCAGAACTGGTCCCATCATGTCTGGAGACTACAAGCCTTCCGACTCACTAAGTGCAATCGTACCAAAGATACCAAAGAGGTGGAGGGTCAGGAACCAAATGCATCCAGGTACAGTGACCCGTCTTCAGAAGGGGCAAGGGACTTCCAGTCACCCTTCTGTCTAAGGATTTCTAAGATGTCTGAAAAGGATACAACTTCAGAGGGGGACCGTGGGGACCCTTCTGAGTCATCCAAGTCTGTGTCTGATGTCAAGGACTCAGGGGAGTCCACATGCTTCCTCTTGCAAGTCCTCTTTTGAGGGACCTCCTCCAAGGAATGCTCAGGGGAGGTTTTTGATGAGGTGGGATCGTCCAATGGTGTGTCCTGGAGCATGGTTTCCCTGTGCTTGGGCAGAGGGGAGGTTCAGAGGTGGACACCGGCACCGAAGGCAAAGGCGCTAATGGAGCTGAGGGTGCAGCTGTCTCAGCAGACACCATGCTCCTCATCACCTCCAAGGCACAGCGATCCCAACCCAAAAGAATCTCCAGCTCCAAAGAAACAGGAGACTTCCTCCGAACAGAGGGTGACAGCTCCGACGCCAATGTAGGAGCCGCAATGACCTGCACCGAAGCTCCAAGAGGGAGAGTAGGGTTGGACAAGGGTCAGATGCCGCTCCCCCCCTTGAAGCCAACAAAGGAGCATTGGCTCCCAGATCCCTCGACAGAAGGGGGTATTGAGGAGATCAGAGCGGTAGTCGGAACCGAAAGACCAGACGAGGTTACTGGAACCAATGGTTCCACCACTACGACTTCCATACACTCCGGCTCCCCAACTCAGGGGAGTCAGAGGAGGAATTGAGACAGGTGTTGTTTGGGCTGTCAGCACCATTTCCGTCTGGGATGGGCCTGAAAGTATTTTGGCTAATGCTGATGTCCTAACAAGCCTCTTTATCACCCTCTCCAAATCATCATCCAAGAGGTTCCTGGATGACTGAAAGGAATGAGTAGAAGACCGGTGACTGCCTGCCACAGATTGCAATAATGGAGACTGTGGAGCAGACTGCATCGGTTCCAAGGCAGGAGACCTGGAATGTTTATGGGACCTTACTGGCTCCAACAACACAGATGGAGCCATAGGTGAAGATGTCTTGTGAGAACCGAAAGTTGGGTCCGACTTAGCTTGTGGTTAGCCCTTGTCCCTAGACGGGTCCGAACTCAGAGCTGAAGACGATGAAGGCTCGACTTTGTCTGATTATTTTTTAGCTGGCTGAGTCCTCTCCATGGCAGCATCAAAGGGGCTCTTCAATAAACCTCTCAAGATTAACTTGTTTCTTCTCTCCTGCAGGACCCGTGAACTAAAAGCATTGCAGATAGAGCATGAGTCCTGCAGGTGAACAGGTCCTAAACAATATATGCAACTCGTGTGCCCGTCCGTAAGGGATATCTTTTGGCAACAAGAGTCGCACTTTTTGAAACCCGAAAGTTCTGAATCCTTGACAGTATCCTTGGACATAATAGAGAAAAAACAGAAGTATGTCTAAGGCTATAAACTACTAATAAGAAAACTATGGAGTAACACTATTAATAGCACTATGTAAGCTAGACAGAGAGAAAAAACTAGGGAATAACAGACAAAAATATCCTTTTTTTTTTTTTTTTTTTCTTAAACAAACAGAAAAAACAGAGAAGGGGGGAGAGCCTCTAAGTTAAATGGCAAACTCCCCACCTAAGGAGAGCCTCTAACTTAAATGGCAACTCCTTACAGTTAAAGCAAAGGCAAGAAATGGAGGAAGAACCATATAATTTAAACGAGCTTGGAAGAGGGGGAAAGGCCAGAGAGAAAAAATGGTTAATCTACACAAATGCACTCACTCCGGCAGGATAGGGGTAGATAGAAATATGAAGGACAACTACAGTTAACAAATTGGATAAGCTAAACTAGAAATTTTTGTTCAAAAATATAATAAGAGAAAAAAAAACACTTAGCCTGAGCCAGTATCTGCAATCTCGATGCTGCAAGCGGCAAACGAGATCTGGGTAACTACCGCTAGGCATGCTGGGATAGGGGCTAGCCTCAAGCCAGTAAAAGCTACCGAGCTATAGTATACGGCCGAGTCAGAGCCGAGGATTGGCTCCGAAGCCAAACAGCAAGAACGAAGGTGAGATATGGACAACATAACATCAAATGTTTTAAGTCTTGTAATTCCTTCCTCTTTTGCTAAAGGGTTTTGAAAAGCTCTGTCACTTTAGCCCCAAAAAGGGCAGAATTGTCCAAGGGAGCATCCAGAAGTTTAGCCCTGATATCATCAAGTAGGAGTTTGAGCCTCAGCCAATAATACCTTCTAAGCACTGAGGCAGTAGCTGCAAATATGGCTAAGGCCTCTGCAGAATCATAGCTGCATCTGATCAAGTGTCTTGTCATTTGATAGGACAAGGAGATGAGGCTAGATATTTGGGCCTTAAAAGGCGAGTCTGGGAGATCAGCCAAATATTTAGAAATCTGGATCAAAAGGGCCAGGGCATACTCTGACATGTGTGTCTGATAGCTGACTGCCCTAAAAGCCAAAGTGACAGAGGTGTATACATTTTTGCTGATGCATTCCATGGTCTTACTGTCCTTATCAATGGGAAGGACAGAGGTCGAGGGAAGTAATCTGGAAGGTTTGTCTGCAGACTGAAACAGTGCCAGGGTCTGCAACAGGGCATTTAATCAGAAATTTGACCCCTTCTGGGACCTTATAAAACCTGTCAGGTCTTCTAGGGGTTAGTGGTTGGGAATCAGGGTTTTGACAGGCTGCACTGAAGGTGTCCAGAAAGGCTGATAAGACTGGAGGGATGGCAGAAGGTGAAGGACCGTCCATTTGTAAGAGTTCATAATACCTCTTTTGAACCTTGGACATTTCAGTGGAATACCATTTAAAAAACTCTCTCATTTTAGAGTTGGTTTTACCAAAGGTGAGGTCTTCTCCTGGAGAGTCTGCCTCAGCAGAGTCCTCCTCGGGGGAGGCATACCCAAGAGGAGAAGGTATCTAAGAGGCATAGGAAACAGAGTCCTCAGAAGAGGAATATGAAGAGTTCTCAGCTTCAAGAGAATGAGGATCTTCAATCTGATGCCTAGGACTGATAACTGGAGAGGCAGGCACAGAAGGCCTAAAGGGCATGAAGGCATTAAATAAGTTCCAAGATAAAGTTTACAAATCAGGCAAGCTTTCTGAAGAAGCAGAGTAATGCTTTGTTTTTTGTTTCCTTTTTAAAGAAAAGGTAGGCCTGGAAGGTGTAGGGGCCTAAGGAGGGCCTAGGTTCAGACTGTTCTAAAGCAGTGGAAGGACCAGTCTGGACTTCCTTTGTGAGCCAAGGTTACCCCTCATTGTCGGTGCCTGATGTCTGCAAAACCTCCATAGAGGTGCTTTCACCCCTAGGTTCTGCGGCCTCCCGAACGGTATCTGCTATTACTAACTCATCTGGTTCTGTACTTTCCTCCAGGTGAACATTGGCCACAGGGGGATCATTGGGAGAAGGAGGTTCAGGCCTGGAAACTTTGGCCTTCTTTATTGGTGGCTTGACGGTCTGACCAGATGGCCCTTCCATTGTCAGAGCCAGACATTTAAGAGGCTGGTTTTCTAAGCAGATGTTTAGGGCATGCAAATGGTTGCAAAGAGTCTTAGGAAGGAACGCCTGACAAATCACGCAGGTTTTATGGTCGTGGATGGGCCCTAGACAGAAAAGGCAAAGGTCATGGCCATCCTTATGGGGGATCTGATGTCTGTACCTGCACTTTCCTTTCCTGGATGACATGAACCTAAGCAGGCAATGCAGTGACGAAAAAGGGAAGAAGAAAATGGCCCCAACAGAGTACTCATCTTAAATTCGAAGATCTGATAGCAGAGATGGCAGGAAGAGCTGACATTTGACTGGTGGCAGAGAAGTTCTGAGGAAAGGTACATGCAGACATCACTGGCCCATGCATAATACGGCCAACGTCAGATGTCCCATGTACCTTGCCATGGCTAAAAGCTTTTGTATACTGGCTAGACATTTAGGTAGCTAAGCAGAGGTTAACCCAAAGGTTATGAATACTGCAACATGAGAATAGAAGGAGATCCCCTAATTTGATTTTCCTCAATAATTTCCACATCAGTCGATCAAAGTCCATCTCAGTAAGGCTTCTGGTGAACCACAAAGACAAAGCCACTGATGGAGGTCTGGAGTACCATCTCTCTTGCAGGATGTATGGGTAGAGCCTAGGACTCGGTGGTTATTGGAAAAATCCTAGGTGAGGAGAGGGAGATTGGATCAAAGTAGCTGGTGGATCCATCTTCCTCAGTGTCTTAACTGCTGGACCTGAAGGGTCTGTCGGATCCACGGACATTTTCCTAAACTTTTGTATCCTCTTCTCTTCAGATCTTTCTCTTTACTTAGACTTCTCTCTCTCTCTTTCCTTCTTCTTATCCACTTTTTACCTGGGGAAGATGAAGCTGGTCTAGAAATACTAGACGTTGAAGGCTGAGAAGACAAAGACCCTGTCTAAGGGGAAGCAAACCTTTTAAGATAATTTTTTTCATTGTGACTTTGAATGTCCCTAGTCCCAGAGGAAACACAAATATCACAATTTGCCTCCAGGTGGGCAGAACCCAAACAATAAATACATCAAGAGTGCAGGTCTTGAGGTGGAACACTGGTAATCTATGCTACCCCTGTTTTAATGAATACAAATGTTTAAGGGACAAAGTGTGAGGAGGTAGAGTCTTATTATTAAAACACAAGAATACCAAATCTTTCCAAGTATCTACAGACAACATATTAGATAGTGCAATTGGCAATGTATACAAAGTCTGTCAGAAAAATTATCTAAAGATTATCTTATGTTACCGTATCCCTAACATTTACTCAAATGCACATTGGGATTATTTAAGTAGACTAGACAACATAATGGCAAAGGAAATATTTTATTATTAGGTGAAATTTTATTAATCTGATTTCCTTCCATGGACTACAGCAACTGATACTGAATAATACCGGGGGAATCATTTACTGGATATTATCACTATTAATGGTCTAAATATTGTACATTATGTTTATGTTAAATGTCCGTTAAGTTTATCCAGTCATAACCTTATTCATTTTAAAATACTTACATGTTCTGTTAAAAAATAAGAAATTATGTACTCACCATGACGTTCCATGTTTGTTGTCCATCTCGCCTTCATTCTTTGTTGGTTGGGTTCGGAACCAAGAAGCGGTTCAGACTCGGCCTTATTCAAAAGCTCGAGAGCTTCTACCAGCTCATGGCTATACCGTATCCCATGATGCTCAACGAAGATTACCCAGATCTTGTTTGCCAGCAAAAATATAATTATTACCTCTAACAAACCCATATATCCAGGCAAGACTAAGAAGAGATTCAGAGACTTTATAATCATTTTGTCAGGAAAACCAACCGCCCAATCCTCCAGGAGTGAAGGCGGGGGAAGGAGGGTGGGATGCAAGAGTGAAGGTGAGATGGACAACAAACAAAGAACTTTATGGTGAGTACATAACTTCTTAATGTTATGTTGTCCTATCTTGCCTTCATTCTTTGCTGGTAGGGACAGCATCCCTAGCACCTTCTTTCTTGGGTGGCTCAAGGGAAAATATTCTTCAGAACAGTGGACCTAAAAGAGGCCCTGTTCCTGGAGGCCAAATCGACTTTGTAATGAGTGATAAAGGTATGAGGCCTTACCCATGTTGCTGCTGCACAAATGGAATCCATAGGTAACCTCACCTGGAAGGCAGATGAAGTTGCAATAGCTCTTGTGGAATGGCCTTTCACTTTCCCCTGGGATTTCTTTGTTCTGGGAATTGTATGTATAGGTGATACAGTCTGTGAGCCATTTGGAAAGTGTGACCTTAGAAATTGGGAATCCTTTCTTTTTGTCTGAAAAAGACACAAACAGTTGGTCTGACTTTCTGAAATCTTTTGTTCTATGCAGGTAGAAACGCAGTTGTCTATGCATGTCCAACTGGTGTAATTTATATTCTGCCTTGTTGCTATAGTTTGGGAAAAAAACTGGTACGTGAATGGATTGATTTAAGTTGGCCTCAGAACACACTTTTGGTAGGAATGAAGGGTTAGTCCGTAAGGAAACTCTATCTTTGTGAAAGGTTATGTACGGAGAGCGTATAGACAAAGCTTGAAGTTCAGACACTCATCTAGCAGATGTAATGGCCACCAATAGTGCTGTCTTCCATGACAAAAACTTTATGTTGCATGATGATGCAGGTTCAAAAGGGGGCATAATCAATAAAGATAGAACAAAATTTAGATCCCATGGTGCTGGAGGTTCTTTCACTGGAGGCTTAAGTAGGAATGTACCCTTTAAGAATGCCTTGCAAAGCCTGTGGGACATGATTTTTAGTCCCATTTCCCCAATATGATAGCTTGATATAGTGGCTAATTGAACTCAAATTCTAGCTGCCGCCACACCCTCATTAAAAAGTTGAGCCAGAAAATTCAACACTGCTGTGATAGGGGCAGTAAGGGGATCAAAGTTATTTTTGGAAGCCCAGCGAGAAAATCTCAGCCATTTACTGGAGTACAATTTCCTGGTTGATGCCTTATGAAAGGAGATCAATATATGTCTAACTGCAGGGGAGATATCAGGGAGCTTGGCTATTTAGGGAACTTGAGCAACCAAGCTGTTAATTTTAGGGTTTGTATCGATGGATGAAACGTCCCCGATGAATGAGTCAGAAGGTCTGGAACTGGGTCCAGAATCCAAGGTTTCTCCTGGAGATGGGGCCACAGAAAATGGAACCAAATGTGATGAGGCCAGTATGGTGCAATGAGTATCACTGGGCTTCTCAATGTGCTGGCTTTCTGAAAGACCTTCAGTATCAAGGGAAAAGGTGGAAAGGAGTCCCGGAGGCCAATCGTGTATGAGTGTGTCCTTTGGTTACTGCCCTGGAGGGGGAATCAGGGCAAAGTAGCTACTGCATTTGGCATTCATGGACGTGGCAAAGAGATCACAGCAAAGCTGGCCCCACTGGCGGAAGATCTCTTCCGCAACTTCTTGTTTCAGGGACCACTCATGGGGCATCAGAATAGTTCTGCTGAGTTTGTCCGCTATCACATTGGATTTCCCCGGGATGCTGTCAGAAAGCATTGAGAAGAGACTGCCCATTACCATACCCTCTGTGCCTCTCAACATAGGGGGTAAGATTTGGTTCCTCCTTGTTTGTTTATGTACCACACTACTGACATGTAGCCTGTCTGAAATGCAATTGTTCCTATTGGAAGAGAGTCTGAAATGCTAGCAACAAAAAAAGCACCGCTCTCATCTCTAGGAAATTGATATGCAAGTATTTTTTGTGTTCCCACCAAACGCCTTGGAGAGCCTTTCTCAGATAATGCCCCCCCACCCTATCTGGGAAGCGTCCATGGTTACCATGGCTACTAGTTGTGGAAAGATAAATGTTCGGCCTACAATCAATTGAGTTGAGTGAAGCCAAAGGGCAGATCCTGCATGGACCACTGAGAAAAAAGCAGCCATTGAAAAACTCTCATGTGTAGACGAGCTGGAGGCACCAAAATTATTGCAGCTCCATGGTACCCAGAACCTTCAAAACAGTTTTCGCTTGTACTTTCCTTTTGGATAAAATGTTCTCAATTTGAAGATGCAAGGTTTGAATCCTGTCTGGGGGAAGTCTGGCCAACATCCTTCTTGTGTCTAAATCTGCACCTATGAAATTGAGATGCTGTGATGGCAACAAGGCAGATTTTTCAAAGTTTACTGTAATGCCTAGCTGAGAACACAGATGGATGGTTTTGTCCCTTGCTGTTATTAGTAGTTGCTTGGTGGTGATGGTTAGGAGCCAGTGGTCTAGGTATGGAAACACCCAGAATCCTAGATGCCTCAAGTGAGCCATAACCACTGCATTGCATTTGGTGAACATTCTGGGGGCTGTAGTGAGACCAAAGAGCAGGGCTTGAAACTGGTAATGACTGGCTCCCAGTTGAAAGCGCAAATGTCTCCTGGATCGCCTGTCCATTTGTATGTGGTAGTCAGGGGCGGCTTTTGCTATAGGACTGCAGCCCTCCCACCTAGAAAACAAAAAAGTAAAAAGAAAAGAAACACAAAAACAAAGTACAGAAAACATGTTTACGATCGCCGCAATTCCTGGAAGTACTCCGCGCATGCACGCACGCACGCACGGGAACACTCTCAGACTGCTTTCTCAGCAGTCTAGATAGGGGGAAAGGCATCTCTGCCCCGCAGATGCCCAGTAGTCTGTGCGGCAGTGACGTCACAGAATGGAGGCACTCTGGACTGCAGCAGCAGCAGGCTGGACCAATCAAGGTGCAATCAACTAGCACGAGGTGCGCTGGACCAATCGCGCTGCAGCTAACATACACAGGACTTCAGTAGCGCAGGCTCAATGGATGTGTTTGGGTATCGTAGAGGATGTGTTATGCTCGAGTTCATCGGCAGAGATGATGGTGAGCTTCTAGTGTGTGTGTGTGTGTGTGTGTGTGTGTGTGTGTGTGTGTGTGTGTGTGTGTAGTGCTAGATGTTTTGACCTAAAAGGCATTAGCAGTGGATGAACTGAATTTATTACAAACTCTCCTCTCAAAGGAGAGCATTTTGCTTTGTGCTGCTGCAGTAGACCATTAAGTAAACCAGGCATCCTGCATGAGATAAAGCGAGCTATATTAACAGCAATTCTGTATTCTGTAAGGGACAATCAATTCCATTTGAAAAGCAGGAGTGAGTTAGATGCGTATCAAAATCAAAGCAATCTATATTGATTTTGGTTTAGTCAGACATTTTCAAGTCTTTCCAAATGACTGACTTGGAATCTGTTTGTAAAAGGACCAACAATGCCCATGCTTGGGGGACTAAATTGCCATCTAAACTGTTAAGATAATCTTATTCAGTGTGGATGCAGATAGAAAGAAGAGAGAGAAAGAGAAAGGCAGGGTTTGGGTGAAAAGAGTGATATTTTCTGTCTTCTTATAGACATAGAGTTTGAATTTGGAATGCAGTATATTTTTAGAACTCAAGGCCATCAGAAAATTGTTCCTTGGAGTAATATATATTTTTTTACAAGAAGCAGAATGCTCCCATCAAAAAGTGGTAAGAAAATCGTATTACTTTATGCTGTATAGGGCCAACACAAAATACATTAGTGTGGTAGCGTTGTCGCCTCACAGATAAACGTTGTCCTGTCCGATTCTCAGCTAGAGCGTCTTCTGTGTGGAGACATGCGTGAATGGGCGTATCTTCGTTGAAGGTTGTGCATCAGGGCTGGCAACTCGGCACGTAAAAATCTATTGCCAATCATTAGTGGACCGGAGTTCCGCTGTGGCGACCCCTAACCGGGAAAAGCCGAAAGACACAACAACAAAAGTGTTGCCAAGGAAAATATCACAACAGTGTTACTGCCCAGAGTTTATTTGTTTGCTGCTTTCAGAACTATCAGATATTCCAGAAAGATGGTGGAAAAGCAGTGATCTTGTGCCAGAAAGCAAACATAAAGATAAACTAACTTATGTCTGAGCTCAGTGATTGACCTCTGGAAATGACAGCACTGCAGTGTTTCAAAATGCACACCTTCTGCTATGACCTTTGCAGGTCCTTTGTCATTTATTCACAGTAGTGAGAACCCAAAGGTTCATGACACCAAACTCATATTTGCCTGATATGTATTTTCTCTTTCTGGGAAACAATTTCCATTATCTCTGTTCCCTTTGCAGCACGACTTGCTGTATTTGCTTTTTCATCCATGGATTCCATTATTCCTGTTTTTAGTTTGTATGTAATTTCCTTTTACAGTTCAAAGCACACTTCTATAATTTCAGACTTATTTTCATATTTCACTCATATCAGTCTTTGAAAGATGCTGTGGGCAGTGGGTGCTCTGCTCTTACTAAAACCTACTTATATATGTGTGTGTGTGTGTGTGTGTGTGTGTGTGTGTGTGTGTGTGTGTGTGTGTGTGTGTGTGTGTGTGTGTGTGTGTGTGTGTAAAATGCCCCAGTTGCTATATACTGGTGGCTAGAGAGAACTCATGGTGGTGTGGTAGGGAATACCTCAGGCTTGAATCCTGTACCTTGTATGGAGGTGGCAGGGGCCTGAATTCCCTACCTACCACCTTTTGTAAAAAATTTGCAGATTTTTTTCCTCATATTTGTTCTGTTCCTCATAAAATCTGTGGTTTCTATATTTTTGTTAGTCAGTGGTGCAGGGGTAGCTTTGTTGCCTGACAGTTCCAGTTTCTCTGGTTTGATTCTTGGCTGGGGTGGAGTCTTCATGTCCCCCCATCTTAGTACAGATTTTTGCCTCATATTTGTTCTGTTCCTCTTAAAATCTGTGGTTTCTGTATTTTTGTTTCTGTGCACAGTCAGTGGTGCAGTGATAGCATTGTTGCCTGACAGCTTCTTTGGTTTGATTCTTTGCTGGGATGCCTTCTGTGTGGAGTTGGCATGTCCTTTCATCTTACAAAGACATGTGTCTGGAGTGTTTCTCCGTGGGCCTGTACTGAAAATTGGCTTTTGTTCCAAGTCGGACTTTCCTGGTTAACAAATGTTAAATAAAAATAACAGGCATTTGAATTTCAGACTTCATATTCTTCAGAAAGTACAAGGTAACACAAAACCTTTTATTCTAGCAATTTTCTACGTTTATAATATGGATATTTTAAATTTGTCCATATTTTTTGGACTGTATTCCCCCATTATTGGCCTTGTCCAGGTTTTTTGTGCTAAGGTTGAGATGTATGGTGAGAACTGAATTCACTAAATGGTAGCCATTTAAGTTTCAGTCTTCCTCTTTTTCACAAAACAGCTGATCTGGCATAGTGGTATGTTGCTCTGACTGTTTTGCACAGGTTCCTGGGTTCCAGACTTGGCAGTGATATCTCTGATGTTAACACATCATTTTATTCTAGCAACTTTCCAACATTATACAGCAATGTTTAAAATGTGCCCTGATTTTTGGGCTTTTGTCTCCCACCCCCCCAATAAATGTTGGCTTCCAGATTTCTTGTGCTGCAAAGTTCAGAGATACAGCTGAGTGTCGAGTAGATTTTCCAAGGAGCTGAGAGCTGCAGGGGAACAAAAGATTAGTGCTGCTTATGCCAAATCTGCTTGTATTGTTAATAGCACAACAGGTAGTGTACTTGCTTTTGATGCAGAAGGCTGTGGGTTCTACTCCCACAGTAGGTAGATGCATTGCTGATACTGTACTGTGTTGCAAAGGGGGGTGGATGATGCAGTCCTTTTGGCGAAGATGGCTAGTAATTATCAACCTGTTATCAGTTTGCCATCCATTCCCTATTTCAGTATTACTAGCTTATCATTTTTTAATGCAACATAAGCAATTTATTCCTCAAGGACAACAGGCACTTTATTTGTAGATGAAACAATTAAATATATAAAGTTGTTTGCTATCAGCAACCTCTTCATTAGTTACAGATTTATTTAATGTGGAATTATTTAGATGACTTTTACTACTTCAGAGATTGTGCATATTTACTGATATTGGTGGACTGTAGAAGTCTGACTAGACTTTTATGATGGAAATGTTCTGAATTGGGCAGTTTTGTCATTATTGGTGCATGCATTTTGTTTCATTGTTTACTGAAAAAATGTTCAAAACAATAAATTTAAAACACCCTCTAACAACTGTACTGTATTGTACAAGGAATATAATTTAATACAATCAGGAATGTGTATCAAAGAGCACGTGTATGTTTCATGTGCAAGGGGCCTGTGATTTGAAAACAGCCCAAAGTTAATCTTTATCTGCCACTGGCAAAATGTATTTTCTTCGAATGTGGGTTTCAATGCTGTTTCAATGAATTTGAGTTTCAAGAGCAGAGACGTTTTAATGCCAAGTCTCTTTTCATTGTGAGACTGCATTGCTTTGTTTAGCAGATATTTATTAGTGATTGTGCTGTAAAATGCAAAATAAAACTTTCAAATGAAATCCAGATCATTGCAGAAGTAAAGCAGTATGCACATTAGTGTTTATGGTAAATGGGGCGAAATAATAAAGGAATGGGGCACTGGGAATGGCTGCAGGGGAGAGGCTCTATTCAATCATGATTTTGTGAAGGGGGAAGGGCAGCAAACTCAAGACAGCCCCGGCTAAACTATACCTCTCAACTGTCCAGATTTTTGCAGAATGAATAGATTTTTGCTTCTTATTTTTGGTTTGTTCCTCATAAAATTTGTGGTTTTCTGGCAAATCGTTTAGGAATGAAGTCACTAAATAATGGCAGTCATTAAGTTTCAGACGTCGTAACCTTCAGAAACATGCATGCTAAAGCAAGACTTGTTATTCTATCAACTGTCTTAAGTTTATACAAGAGCAATTTTAGTACTGTTTGTATGTTCCTCCAATATATTTGGTCTTGCCCATATTTCCTGCATTAAGAGGTTGAGAGGTATGTGCAAATAAATCGCTTTATAGAATTAGGAATATCCAAACCTCTCAACTGTGCCCAATTTGGGGTCAAAATGTTACTCTCCCCCTAATAATCCCTCGGCAAAATAGCAATTTTGGAAGAAAACGTGGAGGGTTTACAATTATAAATAACTGTAATGATTAGAGTTATAGATTACTTTTATTTCAGAAATGCATGTAGATTCTCTAATTTTGTCAACTGCTCAAGTTAACAGTACTGCCCTTCTTTGACAGTTTCACAGCTGTATTGTGTGGCAATTTTATATTTTTGCATCACATTTTTGGTCAATTTTTCATAAAATTGTGGTTTTCTGTCATATTAGTGGCAAATCATTAAAGACTGAAGTTAGAAAATAATGGCAGACATTTGAGTTTCAGATTTCATACCCTTCAGAAAATTCATACTATTGCAAGACCTACTACTATTCTATCATCTTTCTAAGTTTATAAGAGCAATATTTAAAAATTGTCCTTATTTTTGGGCCTGTGTCCCACTTCTATGTATGGCTTTGTCCAGATTTCTTGCTCTGAGGTTGAGCGGTATGAGTATCAGAGCCATCACTGTCAGCCAGAGACATTTCAAATTGTGACATACTTGTTGCATCCCACTCCCTCATGTAGTGACTCTTGATGTGTCCAAGCAAGGCAAGGAGCAGGTATGCAGTGTAAGTGTGCAGAGTATTCCCCCATCCAAGGGGGACACAAGTACGGCAGTGGCTTTTCATCTGTCCTTGATTTTGCAGAATGTTCTGGTTTTCTGTCATATTTTTATACTGTTGATTTATGCTTATTATTCAGAAAATGCATGCTGTCGCAGTGCCCTGTTGCTCTGTGTTTAGGTAGCAATGCTTTAATGACCATCAGGTAAGCTTGTCGGAGATTGTAAGATGCAAGTACGTTTTAATAAGCATACTGTTAAAGAATTACCAATATTTAAAGCCTTTTTTGTTGCCATGCAGAGAATATTTACATAACTAGATAACGTATAAGCTTTGGGTAATGAAATGCATATGACAGTATTTGTAATAAAGGACAGGATTACAGTATTTTCAGAAGCTCATTACATTTTGTTGGAGACTTGCAGTCATCTTTGCAGACTTTACCCATAAACTAAACAGAATGCTAATCTATTTTGTGTGGTCCATAACTTGTGTAGTGATCCTTTAAGCAATTTATCTTGAGCTTGTTTCTTGTTTGCTGTTCATTTTTTACTTTGATCATGTCTTCCCCATGAAACAAGTAGATAGTTGTTGTCAGGCAGCAGGTCTTTTTTGAATAAGAAACATTTTTAGAAGTGGGGGTATCACAGATTGCTACTTTCAGCATGTTACTTGGTAATTTTATAAAGCTGATTATAAATTATAATTGGAACTGCACTGCAAGGAGAAGTGGTTTGACTTGAGTGCTGCTTGTTTTTTTATACTTGATTTTGACTGGCATTCCAGTAATGTATTTAAAAAGTAATTTATTTTTTCATGCCTCACAACCTTTGTGTTTCCATCTAGATATTAAATAAACTGTCATGTAGCCAATGCATTGAAATATTTTTTTCTTCTGCACTTCATTTTGTCTTGACTGGACTCTCGTAATGATGGTTTGGCACCTAGGGCAGTGTATTTAAAGTTCCAGTTGTTGTGGTTTTGAGCATAGCTCCACCCCTTTCTAGTTGATCCCACCCCTTCCCAGTGGCCCCACCCATTCAGCTGTCTTCTGCAGCCCCCCTTTAATTTGAAGTCACCAGCTGCCACTGATGGTAGTACACATCCTGAAGATCTATTGAGCACATCCAATCATCTTTCCCCAGAAAGGGGAGTATTGACTGCAGTGTAACCATCTGGAACTTTGATTTCTTGACAGATTTCTTTACAATGCTGAGATCCAGAATGGGCCTCCAGTGCCCTGTCTTTTTTGGAACTAAAAAGAACCTTGAGTAAGTTCCGGATCCAATTTGGTGTGCAGGGACATTTTGGATGACTCATTTTTTCTAGCAACTTTTGTACTTCTACAGTTGCATGATCCCTTTGACTGGGTGCAACATCTGGGACTGATTGTTTGTCTAATGGGGGAGAGGAAAAGGGTATTTAATAACCTCTGGATATGATCATTCATACCCATTTGTCTTTTGCAATTTTTAGCCAGGCGTTTGGGTACAACAACAAGTGACCTCCAGCTGCTTCCAGAGATGGACAGGCAGGCCCCCTCTTAGGGGCGCTGAAAGGATTTTCCAAGGAAGGACTCCCTGTGACCCTGGTTCTGTAGACCCCCTCTGCCGCAAGGTCAGCGTCTTCTATTGCTACTTCCCCCTCTGCCCCTAGGGGAAGAATCACCATGCGAGTCCGGGAAAGCTCTTTGGAACTTATGGAACCACATTTTCCCCCTTTCTGACCTTTGGGATAAGGTCTAGAGGGGAGAGAGAAACAGACTCCCACAGCAGACAAAGTCTTTCCCACCTGTTCGCAACTGGTTAAGGTCTCTTTAACTTTAGGCCCGGACAAAGACAAGCCATCAAAGGGGGCGTTAATAAAGGAAGACTTGAAAGGTTCTGCAAAGTCACATAAGTGCATCCAGGAATGTCTCCTTAAGGAAATTCCTGTACCCACCGCCCTGCTCACTCCATCAGCCACATAAGAAATCAGTTGCATGGAGGAGTTTACCACAGAGTTTAAGGTAGAGAGCTGAGAGGAAACCTTTTCCAAAACCCCTGCAGCTACAGTACCTTGAAAGGTATCTCCTAGCTCCTTCAGGAGATCCCTCTGTAGTCTGGTGAAATGGATCGGATAGTTCAGTGATCTAAGGGAAAATGCCACTGAAGAAAACATATGGTTTCCATATCTGTCCATTGTTTGAGACTCTTTGCTTGGTGGATGGACAGATGAGGAAGTCTCTGACAATTCCTTCTACTTGGCCGCCGCCACCACCATAGCATCTACCGGGACAGCTCTACTCAAAAACTCTTTCTCCGCAGGCACTGTGATGAACTTGTTTGGCTTCCTAAGAACAGGTTCCACTGAATCTGGAGAACCCCACAGCTTTCGACTAATTACACTCATTAACTGGTCAAAAGGCGGAGACACCCAAGAGGTGGAAGGGTGAGACCCAAAAGCCTCCAGGTACTCATCCTCAGAAGGGTTAGTGGTCTCTCAGCCACCTCTCTGCTTAAGGATCTCCAGGATGTCTGCAAAGGAAACATCTTCTCTGTGTGGAAGATTTTCAGTCTATATATCTCTAGTTAATCACCGTATATTAATCAGATCAGACAAATGTAGAAGAAGTAGCGAACTTAAACTCAACTTAAGTAAAAAAAATAAAATAATAAAACATATATAATTGCACAGAATTATTAAGTATTCGAAAGTAATCCAAGCAAGGCAGGCAGTCTGTTTCCAGTCAAAAATCCTTTAAGTACACAGGCAAGCGATCCAAGTAAAACAAAAATAGAGTAATAGTTTCCTCACAGGCTTTCTAAATATATATACACTTTTTATCAGGCAAGGGAGTGGTTTATTGTGCTGTAAAACAAAGTGTTATTGGTACACAAGTTAAATTCACATTCCTTCCCCCATCAGTGTGACATTCAAGCTGGTCCTGCCCTACTTAGTAGCTGTCATAATAATATAATCCTTATGTACTTTAAATAAAATTTATAATGATGTGGTACCTCTTAGTTAATCAGATTATTAAGTCTGTGATTTTATCCAAGACAATATACTATATGGCTGAAAATACCTTAGTCCATTTGGCAATCAAAAAATATATAAATATATACATATACACTTTGCATGTAAAAATTAAATTGTAAAATCATATTTTATTTTCATAACCTATTGTTAACAAAGATCGCTTTCGTCCTTCTAGACTTCTTCAGGTCTGTGTACAAGAACCCTAAAAACTATCTATAAAATATATACAATTGTATAATTAGTTAGTATTGTTATTACACATCATTTTGGATAAAGTGGAAAAAAGAGAACCAGAAAAAGAAAAAAATAATAATAAAAAAATGTATGATGTTGGAAACAAAATATACACTTAAATTACAACTGATTGAAAATGGTATTTAAAACCAACTGGTAGAATAAAAATAAAAAAAATAAAATTAGTCATGTAAACAATGTTGCAATTTTCTAAGTTCCAGTGCACTTTTAATTGAACAGTAGTAGTTTAGTCCAGGCTTCCTAAAAGAGTTCAGCTTTAATTGCCATGAGTTCATGTTTCTCCAGAATATTTGGGATGTCTCCTTCAAGATCACCCATGTCTATGCGATCCAGGATCCGGAACTTAAAACCTGTGTGTCTTTTATGAAGAGAAAGGTGTTTGACTAATGCATTATTTTTATTTTTTTTTTTTAGTTTTACATCCAAAGCAGATTTCTGACAGATGACATTTGGGTTATATTATATGACAGTAAGTAGGGCAGGACCAGCTCGAATGTCACACTGATGAGGGAAGGGATGTGAATTTAAAATGTGTACCAATAACACTGTTTTACAGCACAATAAACCAACCACTCCCTTGCCTGATAAAAAGTATATATATATATATATATATATATATATATATATATATATATATAAAGCTTGTGAAGAAATTATTACTCTATTTTTGTTTTACTTGGATTGCTTGTCTGTGTACTTAATAAAGGATTTTCGACTGGAAACAGACTGCCTGCCTCTCTTGGATTACTTTCGAATACTTAGTAATTCTGTACAATTATATATATATATATATATATATATATATATATATATATATATATATTTTTTTTTTTTTGTTTGTTTTTACTTAAGACGAGTTTAAGTTCGCTACTTAGGTTCATAGGTTCATAGGTAGATACTAGGCTATCGGCCCTGGGGCCTATACAAGCCCAGCCAAAAAAGTACCCTGACTTTTGCCACCCAAGAAAATTATTTTCCTGTGCCACTGTCGAGCAGAGCCACAGAGGTGATCCCCGGGGTGAAGTTCCTATTTCCCATCCAATCATCAAGATTTTTCTTGAAGAGTGCTAATGAGGAGCTTTGTTTGATATAGATGGGTAGTTTATTCCAGAGTATGGGAAGTCTCTGGGACAGGAATCTATCCCTCTGGCATGTTCTGTTTATTGTGGTGACAAGGTTTAGGTCCCCAGAGCGTGTTGCTCCTGTCCCACTTTGAGGGATGAGGTACTTACCAAAAGGGGCGTGTGTACTCTATAATGGGTCTAATAGGGATCTGCAAACTTTGTTAATAAAAACCTTTTGTTAGCCTACCTTACCCTTGTCTAAGGCTTTGGTGACTGCTTCAAAGAAGTCTATCAGGTTTAGGAGACATGATCTGCCTTTTACAAACCTGAACTGGGTGGGATCTAGAATTTGGAGATTACCAATGTCTTTGTTTATAAGTTCCATGATGATATGCTCCATGGCCTTGCAGACCAGGCTCGTCAGGCTAATGGGGCGGTAGTTCCCGGGGTCTGTGGTGGCTCCCCCTTTGTGGAGTGGGATAACCATTGCTGTGCGCCATTCAGCAGGCACAAGCCTGAGGTGAGGCTATGACTGAACATGGTACTTAGGTGGGGCGCCAGTTCATTCTGTAGTTCATGTAGAACGCAGCCTGGGATGTTGTCTGGTCCCATGGATGTTGTGTTCCTGGCTTTGGTGAGTGTGCTTTTTACCTGTGCAGCCATGATTACAGGAACTTTGCATTTTTCCGGTATAGAGGTGGGCTCTTTAGGGGGAGAGAGGGGGGTAAAGTTAGCACTGAACCTATGCCAGGATGTTGGCAATATCAGTTGGGTCTGTATATTTAGTGCCATTGTGCTGTAACTCAGAGCAGATCTGAGTGTTGCCATTGAGATTCTTGACATAGCTATAGAATGCTTTGTGGTTGTCTTTAGAATCAGTGGCGATTTTGTTTTTGTAACTAGCTTTGGAGGATTTTATCAGGGATCGCAGCTTCTTACTGAGGCTGACCAGGGAGCTCCTCCACTTGTGGGATTTTACTCTCTTTTGCAAGAGTTTCTTCCTTCTGTTGTACAGTTTGTTTATGGCAGGGGACCACCAGATTGGCTTCCTTTTTTTGGAGGATAGCGTCTTGGTTCTGTTTGGGATAGCACGATCCATGCACTCATGTAAGTGCTTATAAAGTGCAATTGTGTAGGATTCAGTAGTCGTAACTGTATTGTCAATCTGCATGGGTGTCATGAAGTTCACCACTTCTGTCTTAAGAAGCATGAAGTTGGCTTTGGAGAAATTTTTTACCATGGTTTCCTTAATGGGGGGTGGAGGCAGGATGTGGATATCTAGGGTAATTAGCTTATGGTCGGATTGGACCAATGAGGCATTGACTTCAGGTGTGGAACACTGGTCACTCATATTGGTAATGACTAGATCTAGGATATTGTTGCCCCTGGTGGGGGTGTGGATAAGTTGATCCAGGGCATTGGAGTTTATGAATTCCAGAAAGCGTTGAGCGAAGGAGTTGGTACATGAATAGTTTTCCCAGTTAATGGTGGGGTAGTTGAAATCGCCCATTATTAGGGTGTTTGGTTGAACCCTAATATTTTCCAGTACATCAAGAAAAGAGGAGTGGGAATCCTGGGGCATGGTGGGTGATCTGTAGAAAGCTACAATTTGGATTGCAGTTTTGCCCAGAGTTAGTTGCACTTGGATAACCTCGGCTGCATCATGCTGAGTAACTAGCCTGGAGGTGTGGATATCCTTAATGAATATGGACACACCTCCACCTTTGGAGTTCCGGTCCAGGTTACATGGCCGAAAATTGTGGTATGAGTTGTAGCCTGGTAGTGAAGGGGTGCTCTCGGGAGCCTTGAAACAGGTCTCAGTCACTGCACAGATATCGATGTTCTCCATTTTAAGGAGTGCCTCGAGTGAGTGCATTTTGAGATTTAGACTTCTAGCATTGAGTAGCATCACCCTCAGTTTTTGCTTGCTTGTTCCTGTTACAGTGGTGAATTTGTCATTTGAACCTTGCCTAAAAAAGGCACTATAGGGGTGGCAAAAGAACCTTAGCCAGTATCTGGAATCCCAGGGGTGACAGGTGCAGGCCATCTCTGGCAAAGCATCGTGGTCTGTCAACCATGTCATCCCAGGCAGACAGATACTGGATCCCTTTAGAATGGCACCAGAAGCTTAGCCAATTGTTGAAGTCAATCATTTTGTCCTTGTACTGCGGCATCATTCTGGGTGATGGCAGAATGCTACTCGGGGCTAGGGTCATACCTGCCTGGGTTGCAATATCAGAGAGTTCTTCCATGTCTCTTTTCATGTAGTCCAGGGAGGTACATCTCAAGTCGTTCACACCAACATGGACAATGACAGAGTCATATTTGTACTTGTTGTGGAGTGACCTGAGTGTGTGGGTTATGTGGCGGATCCTGGCACCTGACAGGCAGCTGACAGTAACCTTCTCCTTGTTTAGCCTGGTGAGTGGGACATCAGTGTGCCTGACTATAGAGTCGCCTATGACTAGTGTGTTAGGTACGTTGTTTTGCCTTATTGGCTGTGGTTGAGTGGCACACTGAGTCTGTGGGTTATGTGTCATTTGGGTTGTGTTGGGGGGGTGGAGGTTGCTTGCATTTCTGCTTTGGAGTTCTCTGTTGCTTGAGCAGATTATTATTGAGAGCCTCCGCGAACATTTTTGTGTTTCTATGTGTGGATTTTTGTGGTGTAGATTTAGTGAGACTATGTGATGAGTGTGGTGTGGTGCAAGTGTTTACCTTCTCCTCTTGACTGTCAAGTTCAGTCTTGATTGGAGAGAGCTTTACCTCCAGCTTGGCTAGATAAGTGCATCTCTCACAGGTTGTAGTGTTGGGTGGTAGGAGGACAGGGTTGTCTGTGAACATGAGGCAATTTCTACATTGCCCCAAGATGACCAGATTCATCAGATAGACAGGAGAGAACACTGGGAGCTGAACCTTGGACATGCCTGAATAAAAAATCTATTTTCCTCTAGATACGTGAGGAAAGTGAGTACAAGAGCTGTTTTTCTCTAAGCAAGTGAGGAAAGTAAGTACCAAAACTGTTTTCTTCTAGGTAATGAGGAAGGTTGAGTGCTGTAGTAATTAGTAGGTTATTTAGTGCTTAAAAGTTCTGAACAAGTGCTGATCACGAGTTGATCATGAGTAAGCAAATTCAAGTGCTAAAAGTAAGAATCTGTATCTGGACTAAACTAGTTACAGAAAAGGGGGAAAACAAGTGCAAATGGGGCTTTTAAATCAGAAAGTTGAGAGAGATGGAAAAACTGCCCAAACGGCCAATAACTACAATTTCTGGGAAAGAACCGCTCCTTATGTGGTAGATAGGTTACCTAGTGCTTACCACTCCCACTGATAAGCTAGAAGGCTTCCCTCCAACACAGAAAGCTTGGGGGGGGGGGGGCTCAGAAGCTTACATACAGTCCTGGATACAGCAAATCTGGATTACACTAGTTACAGGAAAGGTATTTTTTTTATATATATACAGAAAGTAGCTAAAACAGCAGTCAAAACAATTCAAATGCAATGCAAGCTAGTACACTTGAGTATGTAGCAATGATAGGCCAAACAGTTTAAAAAATGCAATTAAATTAAAAATGACTAAAAACAATGCAGAAGGAGTCTATTAGGTAGAATGAGGTAAAGAGATGGGACTGGGGGGAGTGTCCCAGATCAAATCTACAGTGGGGGGCGGACAACTGCAAAAACCTCCAGATTTAAACAACAACACAGGAATAGTGAGGGTGTGTATGGGAAAACCAACACCTTCAGCAGTGATCTGAACAACTATACAGTGAAGCAAAAATAACAGTGCACAACTCTTAAGTCAGCCAGCAATGATATAAAATTAGTCAAACAACAATTACCAGTACACAACTCTGAAGTGCCAGAAAAATATACTCAGCTCTGTATATCTCCAGATACTACTTTTGTCTGATCTGATTAATATACTGTGATTAACTAGAGATATATGGACTGAAAATCTTCCACACAAAGAAGTTTCTTACACTGTTTTGTTTTTGGACCTACTACACTTGTTTAGTGGGTTGTTTTGAGACTTTGAGGATACCACGGTGATTAGTTGTTTATTTTTATTTTTTTCTAAGGAGACATCTTCAGAGGGTGTCCCTCTGACCCATCGAGGTCCGTGTCTGTTGTGATAGACTCCTCTAGGGAGTCCAGGTGCTTCCTCTTGCACAATCTCTTCTGAGAGACCTCATCAGAGAGGTACTCTGGAGAGGTTCCAGAAGAAATAATTTCACCTGCTGGGGCCTCCTGGGGCTTAGGATCTCTGCGCTTGGGGGGAGCGATGGAGCTGAGACTGACACTGGCACTTTTGGGGAAGAATACTTGGACCAGAGAGCAGAACAGTCTGGGGTGACAGCACTCTCTCCATCAGCTCAAAAGCCCACTCACTCCACTCAGAGGAGATTCCCAGTTCCAACGAACCAGCAGATCAACCCGAAGCTGAGCAGCTGGCTCCGAAGCCGATGTAGGAGCTGAGCTGAACCATGCCGAGGCCCTGAGAGGTAGAATCGGGTCAGTCAGCTGTCCGATCTGAATCTCCTCCCCAGACCCAATGGGAGAATGTTGGCTCCTAGACTCCTCAAATTCTGATGGAACCGAGGAAGTTGGAGCAGATGTCAGAATCGACGATCCTGTAAGAGGTCTCGGTCCCGATGGCTCCACTGCTGTCGGGTCCAAGTGCTTCAGTTCCAAAACCCCAGATTGGGTCAGAGGAGGAACAGAGGAAGGGGAAGTGGTCTTTGTCAGCTCCGGTTCCTTCTGCGTCAGAGTCAACAGAATTTTAGCTAGTGCCAGCATCCTTAAGAGTCTCATCACCACCTGCTCCATGTCATCATCTGATAAGCTTCTGGAGGACTGGGAGGACAGAGTTGGAGATCTTGCTGTTTGTAGAAGTGGAGACCTCAAATTAGGAGATACTGGCTCCAATACAGGGGACCGGCTCCAAAACTGGAACTATTAGCTCCGAAATCACAACTGGTGCCGAAGAGAGAGATTTTTTCTGAACCAAGAGCCCTAGCTTCCGATACAGAATCTTTAGTCATTTTTTTTAGGTGGCTCCAAGGATGAAGCCAAAGGCAAAGTCCTTTTCCCCAACTTTTCCAACCTATAAGTAGAGGATTTATTGTAGATTTAGAGTTCTGAGTCCCTTCTAAAGCCTCTGTAAAAGGGGTTTTTAATAAGCCTCTCACAATCAACTTGTTTTTATGCTCTATTAAAACTCTAGAGTTGAAGGCATGACAAAAAGAACAGGACTCTTGCAAATGAAGGGCACCCAAAGAGTAAACACAACTGGTATGCCCATCTGTCAGAGGCATCTTTTGGCTACACTTGTCGCATTGTCCTTAGGATCCTTAGACATGTTTCTAAATAAACACACAACACCAAAAAAAAAAGGGCAACCAGGAAAAAACTCAACTAAACTGTTTTTTTTTGTTTTTAAAGGTAAACTTAAAACCAAGCAAGCAAAGAGGCAGAAGAAGTTCTCTAACTTAAACAAACTACTCCTAGTAAGTAGATGAAAAACAACAAGAATAAGGGAGAAAGGGGAAATGGCCCACTAAGTTAAACAGGCCGCAAAGACCCCTCTAACTTAAATGAGCTACCTTGGGAGG
This sequence comes from Protopterus annectens, assembly GCF_019279795.1. Classification (NCBI taxonomy): domain Eukaryota; kingdom Metazoa; phylum Chordata; order Ceratodontiformes; family Protopteridae; genus Protopterus; species Protopterus annectens. The sequence goes on along the minus strand of NC_056728.1, from coordinate 1,753,363,605 downwards.
GAGATTAACCAAGCTCTCTAATTTAAATGAGCCTGGAACCAGGGATAGGGGAGTTCAACAACAGGCCAAGACAAAAACACGATGGCCTAAACAGGCAACAGCAAACAGAAGCGAACTAAGCAACATACTAAAAATATGTAAATTGAACAACAATAACCGAAATTATTAATTTTTAGCAAGTAGAGCAAAATATAACAACAATATACAAAATAAATTCCACTTAGCCAGGAGCCAGAATGGAAGCCACCCGATCTGTTTAGTGGCTAACGAGATCTGGGTAATCTTCTCTGAGCATCACGGGATAGGGTATAGCCACGAGCGGGTGGAAGCTCTCAAGCTTTTGAATAAAGTCAAGTCAGAACTGATTCTCAGTTCCAAACCCAACCAGCAAAGAATGAAGGTGAGATAGGACAACAAAACATTATATGTTTAAATGACACAACTATACTAAAATCAACTTTCAAGCTCTACAACAATCCTTAAATAATGTTGTACATTTTGATGAATTATTAAAGGAGGGCACCTATTATTTTCCTCATTGCAGGAGCCATGATTTAAGAAAACTTTACAAGAAAAACAAAAGAAAATTTTACACTAATAAAAATATACCCTAATAAGTACATCAAAAAGATACTAAATAAAATTAATAAGGATTTGAAATAGATGAATATTGAAGATAAATTACAACATGAAAATAAATTAGCTGAACATAAAAACAATATTTAACAGAAACACAAGATATCAACATTCTGAATCTTCAGAATGACACTGGATGTTAGTGGAAAAGGGTAGAAAAGCACACAGGAACATTGATGTCCATGGTGAAGAAAAGTATATGTTTTCCAGGACTTCTGATATGGAGTCTTGGAACTAAAATATGCCAGCTGATTGTTCAGACAGGAGACAAAAGAGCCAACCTGAGCAATTCTCCACAGATAGATCAAATCTTGGAAGACCCTCTGATCTAGTTTCCATTTGTGAGAGCCTATCCTGGTCCTCCTCATCTTGTATGCCACATAGTTTTGCCTGTACGGTGAGATTGTGCTGAAAAGCTATATCCCAGACTTTTGTTGTTATATTGCACAGATGGTAAGATCCCTCTTGCTTGTTTATGTACCACATCACTGTAGTTTTGTCTGTAAACACTTTAAGAAGTCCCAGAGAATACAAATGGTTCAGAGACTTGAAAACATTTATAACAGCTAACATCTCTTTTATGTTTGTGTGTTTTACCCTGTCTCTTTTGGTCCAAAGACCCTGAACTTTTATTCTCATAGACACTACTCCACAAGCAAAGTCTGAGGTGTATATAATGACTGACTGTGGTGAAGGAAGAAGGGAGATTTTGAGATATTTGGTGTCTCCACCACAAAAATCTCCCTTTTCATAAATCCCAAAACTGGAATTTCAAATATCATGGAATGTTAATGTAAGGATCAATGAAACTTCAGGCTCCACTGAAGACATGGAGTCTTGCAAGAGCATCATGAATATTACAGAAGCCATGAGACCCAAAATCCTAAGGCACTCCCTTGCTGAGATGATAGTCTAAATGGGAAAATTCAGGAAAAGGTTAACATACACATCTATTTTTTCCTGTTGAAGAAAAGCTCTTTGAACTGAGGTGTCCAGGAGATACCTCATAAAAGCAATTATGTGAGAAGGAGTAGACAAGACTTATATAAGTTCTCTTGGAATCCAAGCCTTAATAGATCTCTTACCCAAATGACAGATTTCTGACACATTGAAAAATATGCTACAAAGCTGTGCAAGTTGTCTAAATATGGAAAACTGTGAATACTTTGCAGTCTGCAGTAGGTTATCACAAGAGCCAGGCACTTTGGAAACACATTTGGAGTAGTAGGTAGGGTGACAAAAAGATCTGATAATGTGATCCATACACAGAAAACCTTAAGAAACATAGAAAATCTGGATCTATAGGAATGTAATGATATACGTAGTTTAAATCTAATGTCACTAGAAAACTCAAATGGGAATAAGGGGTAACAAGTTGAGAACAGACAGCATTTTGACCTTGAGAACTATCATAAACTGATTCAGAAAAGAAACCTCCTAAACTGTTCTCCAAAAATCTTCTTTTGTTGGTACCAGGAACATCTTGAAATAAAGCTCTTCCCCAAACTGGGGAGGGGGGGGGGGGCAGCTTCTATTACACACTGAACAAGCAAGTACTGAATGACAGGATAGAAAAGAAGTGTCTGGTCTGGCAGGTGAGGAGGAATCCCCGAAAGGGAGGGTGAGACTGACACTACCATCTGTAATACTGATGGATTACTATCAAAACCCATATGTCTGAAATAATCTGTTGCCAAAGAAACAGAGGTTCAAACTTTCTTGAAGGACTGAAGGACTGCCAGGGTGGGCGGGGGTTGGGAATCTTTTATATAATCATTCAGACTTATTAGACTGGCCTTTTTTCTGGGGGGGTGCCTGGTTTCTTTTTGGACCCTCCCTGCCACTGCCTTTTAAACATTTGCTTTCCAGCAGCTTTCTGGTACTGTTTATTTTGCTTTTTAAATAAAGTTTTGGAGGAAGCATTAAATAATGTGGCAAAGCATAGAGAAGGAGGGTTGAAAAATCTGAGAGATCACTTGAATCAGCTTTTCTTCCTCATCACACTTTTTAATGATATCTGCAGCCAAGGGTCCAAAAAATAGTTCTTTATCCAAAGGAGAATTAAAAAATCTCATTTTAACATTCTCTGGAAGGTTTTAAGAACACACCCAAGCAAATCTCCTTATAACAGTTCCAGTGGCAGTAGCCCTAGACATGGCATCTGCAGAATCATAAGCACATTTCAAACAATGAGTAGTCACTTGAGACACATAATACACCAAGTTGCACAAAATAGATTTTCCCTTGTGACAAAGGAGGTACTACCAGCACAGCTAGCTGGAATTCTATAAATAATTAAATGTCATTTGTGATTATTAACATGATTTATATAGAAGTGTAACAAAAGAAGATAGTGCCAGCCCAGCTATCTGGAATTTTATAAATAATTGTATGTCATTTGTGAATATTAACATGATTCACAAATGATACTTGTGTTACAAATGTATTGGAACTGTATGTCAGGTGTATATCAAACTGCTGGTAGAGAAGTGTGTGTTGAAAAGGTTTTTGCAAATTGCTTAAAATATAAAAACAGCATGCTCTAGTGGAATAGAACAGAAATGTACCTGCACTATTGTAACTGTTTAGATGTATATATTTTAACAGTGGAAACTGGAATGCAGAAGGTTGACTTCAGAAAAAAATAGCTGAAATTAAATTACTTTATGGCCATGCAATAAAAATAAGTTATCTTTCAGTTTCAGTGCAGCAACAGACACAATTCTAGAACTAAGGAACTTTCTGTATTGTCTTGGAAGTGTTTTATTGTTTTATAACTTCCAGCAAGTACCAAGATCTGAGGAAAAGCCCTTGTGAATCTATTTTCACAGGTAGATGTTAAATACTGCTATCTTTCAGCAGTGGGGGTTTTACCTGGGATAGAGTCAGATGACAAGAAATGATGTCATTCTGCAAGCTATCCCAGCAGTAATATTTGAGATATTAATTTGGGATGTCCCTGAAAGAGCGACAGTGTTCTGTTTGTCTTGGACTTGACCAGAAGACCCATTCATCACACATTTCTGTAAGTAAGTTAACTAGAGTATAGTAATTCTCTTAGATACAGTCAGGAATATTGCAAAGCTTAGCTTAGATGTTTTTCTTTATTTATTTAAGACTGTCCTGCAATGTTGTTTTAAATATTTCCTGTGATTTTGAACTCTGCTGTCACTGTAAATATTTACCGAGTATTTTCTTGTTCTTTTAATATTTATTATTAAATATATTTAAACCTTTCATTGTGGTTGATCTGTCTAGAGATATTTAAGTTCTGAGAGTACTTGCATATTTATTTGGTGACACTGTGTGGGCCACTCCTAATAGCCTCGCTCTTGGTCAAACTACCATTTGTAATAATAGTAACATTACACAGTAAGAGTGGACACCCTTTGTTAATGGTCTTAAAGTAGCTGGATAGCTAGTAAACCTGTGTCAGCCTTTCCCAGGTGTGTGTGTGTGTGTGTGTGTGTGTGTGTGTGTGTGTGTGTGTGTGTGTGTGTGTGTGTGTGTGTGTATAAATCAACCACTCTCAGAACTACGCAAGTGAGATGAGGTGCACGGACTGAACCAAGCATCCAAAAGAACCCAAAAAGAAAGTCCAGCCCCAGGGAAGTTTGAAATCAACAATTCTTTATTGTGGAAACCCAAAAATGAACAGCAGACCGGTTTCAGCAATAATAGAGCCTTCATCAGAGCATAAATTCACACTGATTCATGCAGCATTTAAAAAGTACATTACTAAATTAGAGTCTTGAGCTTATTGGTTCAAACCAAATCAACTGAGTTCATTAAGGCCTGGCTTAAACAAAGCACCCAGCCTAACAATCCAACATGATTCTTTCTCATTTAAAATAGAATGCCATCCTGTTTTGCATAATTTATTACCTTGGATTTTGTCTATAATAGTGAATTGGAATTTAGCAGTGCTGTGGGTTATAGTGTGTTTATACAAGGCATTGTATGTCCTTTTATTTCTAATATCACTGAGGTGTTCATCAATCCTAAATCTCAATGGGCGAGACGTCCTACATAAAATGCAGAACAAAAACACTTTGCCAGGTAGATCACCCAGTCACTGCTACAATTACCAAAACATCGTATTTGGTATACCTTGGAAGAGTTACTGCTGGTAAATTCTTTGGTTTGAGAGATGTGTGCACAAGCACTACAGTGACCACATGAAATGCTGCCAGCTAATTTGTCCCCAAATAGGGTGACTTGTTGTTTATTAAATGGAATGGAGTGTTTATAATGAGTTAAATAGGAGTTTATTGTACGACCCTTTCGGAGTTTATTGCACGACCCTTTCGGCAGGAAAATAAACAATGTGCTGGAAGCATTTCTGCTAATTTTTCATTGGCCAACAAAATATCCCGGTGATTGTTTATAATGTTTCTGAAACTATTTGTGTTTCATCCATAAGTTGTGACCAGACGAATGGGTTGAGAAGTTTGTATGTCCCTGCTTATAGATGTGTCCCTATATTTAAGTAAGTAATTTCAGTCTTGGTTTGTTGCAAGTGCACAAGCCCTTTGTATGAAGTCTGTAGGATAACCTCTGTTGATGAATCTATGGGTTAAATCATTACTGCAAATTGTGTAAGCTTCATCAGTGGAGCAAATACATTTAATGTGTAAAAATTGGGACTTGGGTGTATTTTGGATGATGTGGTGAGGGTGATGGCTAGAGGCATGAAGTACGATATTAAATTGTGGAAATTTTCTGAAAGCCTCTGTTCTGAGTGTATTGTCATCCTGTCTGAAAATGTGAACATCCAAAACTGTAATTTGATTGTAGTCCCAGTTTAATGTGAATTGGATACCCCACTTATTTTCATTTAAATATTGTACAAACTCCAGCACATATAACACATCACCCCTCCACACCATCCAACAATCATCCAAATAACATCTTCAGATGTCCATATTCTGTAAAAATATATTATGATTATCATCATAAATCAATTGCTCTTTGATGTAGCCCATAAAGAGGTCAGCATAAATAGGAGTGTATGATGCTCCCATAGCAGTTCCTCGAACTTGCCAATAGCACTTCCCATGAAAATAAAAAACATTCTTTGTGAGGACATGTTCAGTTAAGCAAACTCATCATCATCTTCTTTTGGCTGTTCCCGTTAGGGTTCACCACAGCAGATCACCTGTTTCCATTTCTTCCTGTCCTCTGCATCTTGCTCTGTCACACCAACCACCTGCATGCCCTCTCTCACCACATCCATAAAACTTATCTTAGGCCTTCCTCTTTTCCTGTTACCTGTTAACTTAATCCTTAGCATCTTTTTCCCAATATACTCAGCATCCCTCCTCAGCACATGTCCAAACCAACGTAATCGTGCCTCTCTGGCTTTGTCTCCAAACCTTCCAACCTGGGCTGACCCTCTAATATACTTATTCCTAATCCTGTCCACCCTCGTCACACCCAGTGCAAATCTTAACATCTTTAATTCTGCCACATCCAGCTCAAACTCCTGCCTTTTTGTCAATGCCACTGTCTCCAACCCTTATAACATAGCTGGTCTCACTACCCTCTTGTAGACCTTCCCTTTCACTCTTACAGGTACTCGTCTGTCACAAATCACTCCTGACACTCTTCTCCACCCACTCCATCCTGCCTGTACTCTCTTCTTCACCTCTCTTCCACACTCACCGTTACTCTGAACTAATGACCCCAAGTATTTAAAATCATCCACCTTCATCACCTCTACTCCATGCATCCTCACCATTCCTCTATCCTCCCTCTCATTCACACACATATATTCTGTCTTAGTCCTGCTGACCTTCATTCTTCTTCTCTCTAGAGCATATCTCCATCTCTCCAGGGTCTCCTCCACCTGTTCCCTACTCTCACTACAGATCACAATGTCATCTGCAAACATCATAGTCCACTAATAGTATTAAATCCAGGAGTGTATAATTCAGCTTTGTCCAGCCAAAATTGAATGGCTTCTAATCCTGCCCAGTGTGGAATGTTAGTGTATAGACGGTGACGTCTAGTGTGCACAGAAGCCAGCCCGGGTCCAACTGGGTGCCTTTGATGATATTTAGAAATTGAGTGGTATCTTTGATTCTGGATCTGACTAGGGGTAATAATGGTTGTAAATGTTCTGTGAGGAAAGCAGATAGTGGTTCTGTCAGAAATCCTTTACCTGATACGATTGGTATCAAACAAACCAAGACCAAAATAACTTACTTAATTATAGGGACACATCCACAAGCAAGGACACACAAACTTCTCAACCCATTTGTTTGGTTACAACTGATGGACGAAACACAAATAGTTTCAGAAACATTATAAACAATCACTGGGATATTTTGTTGGCCAATGAAAAATTAGCAGAAATGCTTCCACCACATTGTTTACTTTCCTACCGAAAGGGCCGTAAAATAAACTCCTATTTAACTCATTATAAACACTCCATTCCATTTAATTAAAATTAAGTCACCCTATTTGGGGACAAATTAGTGGGCAGCATTTCGTGTGGTCACTGTAGTGCTTGTGCACACATCAAACCAAAGAATTTACCAGCAGTAACTCTTCCAAGGTATACCAAATATGATGTTTTGGTAATTGTAGCAGTGACTGGGTGATCAACCTGGCAAAGTGTTTTTGTTCTGCATTTTATGTAGGACGTCTCCCCCATTGAGATTTAGAATTAGTGATCACCTCAGTGATATTAGAAATAAAAGGACATCCAATGCCTTGTATAATCATACTATAACCCACAGCACTGCTAAATTCCAATTCACTATTATAAACAAAATCCAAGGTAATAAATTGTGCAAAACAGGATGGCATTCTATTTTAAATGAGAAAGAATCATGTTGGATTGTTAGGCTGGGAGCTTTGTTTAAGCCAGGCCTTAATGAACTCAGTTGATTTGGTATGAACCAATAAGCTCAAGACTCTAATTTAGTAATGTACTTTTTAAATGCTGCATGAATCAGTGTGAGTTTATGCACTGAGAAAGGCTCTATTATTGCCGAAACTGTTCATTTTTTGGGTTGCCACAATAAAGAATTGTCGATTTCAAACTTCCCTGGCGCTGGACTTTCTTTTTGGGTTCTTTTATATATAAATCAAACCTCAAAGAGTGAGTGTGTCAGCTACTTGGGCAGAGACATGAAGCACTGGTTGGACAGAAAGGGTGCTGGACGTCTTGGCTTGGCCACTCAACTGAGATCTCAACTCTATAGCTATGCCACTGGGGAGTCTTATTGAGAATCTGAAGAGAGAGGGAAAAACCAGTCCTGGACTGAATGTGTTCTCTGTGTGCTCCTAAGGGAAATTGCACTTGATGCAGAGAGCTGCATCTGGAAATACTGTGTGTGTACCTTGTCATCCTCCCAGTGTACGTCCCCCACTGGTGCCAGTGGTGAGGATTGAGGTTCCTTGATTACTGGGCCAATGATGAGGGTGTCACACCCCTTACAAGAGAAAGAAATCCCAAAATATTTCTCATATTCTCACAAGTGGCAAGCATAAACTTCAATCTACAAGTCTGGCAGTTGGGTATACTTTTTCTCATATTTATCAAAAGCCTTCCCATCTTTGCCAGAAGAAGAGGGAGAGGGATTAGTATTAACCACATGTTTAGCAGCAGTTGGGTTCACTAAAGCAATAGCTACTGGGCCAGATCTGGAATGAGTCTATAATAACTTAAAAGAATGAGGCACTTTATAAAGTCCATCTGCTTTCTTAGAGGCAGCAGGCTGGGTGCCAGGGAAATTACAGGCAATAGGAGCAGGTTATGGAATTTAGAGTTGTAACAATGTATTATACTTCCTTAGGGATGGAGAAGCATAACTGTTTTCAAACTGAAATGACTGATTCATTCTAGAAATAGTTTCAGAGCAAGATAATCTTTCTAAATTATTGGCTACAGCCATACTCTTCTAAGAGTATGAATCATAATTCTGTGGAGACAACACATAATTTGTGCTTTCACAATCCTTTTGTGGTTTAAACTCTTGAATGGCTTCATAAAACGAAGAATCTTTTTTTCTTTTAACAAAAAAACGACCATATAGGAAAGGTCAAGAGCCTGTAATAAATCCTCACCTAAGCCAAAAAAATATCTCTCCTTTCTGGTGTAACTGAGTCAGGAGAGGACATATGTTTAAGTTTTCATTTCTTTTAGACAGGAAAATCTGAAAAAACACATCCACTTTTGGCAGCAGAAACTTCCACATGGACGGGGACAGCTTTCCGGATAAGAAGAGTGGCATTCCCTGTCAGTTCTCCCTGGTCTGACAAGAGTGGCTCTCCCTACTCAACCAAGGTTACTCTAACATCTGCAAAGGACATGTCTAAACCCTGGCCTATGGTATGTGTAAGGACTACATCAGTGGGATCCAAGGAAAAAGATGTTGGCCATAGCAGAGTCACCCACATGTGGCTGACGCATTTTATCAACCTGCTGTGGTGGAAAAGGCTGTTTAACAATCTTTATTTATTTATTTTTGTGTATGGAAGGTATAAATTAGGAAATGGCAGGTTTGTTCCATGGATAAGCTGAAAAAAAGGTGTCCAATTTCAGGGGGAAACCATGCAACAATAGTTGTTAAAACAGCTAAGTATCAAAACATAATCTTTTCCATGTTAAAACTCAGTAAAAAGCACTTTAAACACTTATCCCAGCCCCTAAACGTAAATTAAAAAGAAGTTATGTACTCACCATAACGTTCCATGTTTGTTGTCCATGATCTCACCTTCATTCTTGCTGGTTGGGTTCAGAAACAAGCATCGGTTCTGACTCGGCCACATACTAAAGCTCGAGAGTTTTCACTGGCTTTAGGCTACAACCTATCCCAAGATGCCTAGCAGCTGTTCCCCAGATCTCATTTGAGAAACTAGTCACTAGGCTATGCTAACCCATAGCATAACTGTAAAGGTGCGCTGCTCAAAACTGAAAAGGCATGAAGGGAATCAGACCATTAATAGCCAATTTTGTAGTTTCCTCTCGATCCTCCAGGAAAGGAGAAGTAAGGGTGGGATGCAAGAATGAAGGGGAGATCATGGACAACAAACATGGAACGTTATGGTGAGTACATAACTTCTTTATGTTATGTTGTCCTATCTTGCCTTCATTCTTGCTGGTTGGGACAGCATCCTCAGCACCTTCTTTCTCAGGTGTCTCAAGGGAATAAGCTCTTCAGAACAGTGAAACCAAAGGATGCCCTGTTCCGGGAGGTCATATCTACTGTGTAATGAGTGATAAAAGTATGAGGGTTGACCCATGTAGCAGCAGCGCAAATTGAATCCAAAGGGAGTCTAGCTTGAAAAGCAGTGTAAGTGGACATAGCTCTAGTTGAATGCCCCTTAATTTTTTCTAGCAGCTGTTTATTCTAAGAGTTGTAGGCATAAGTGATGGTATCTATAAGCCATTTAGATAAGGTGACTTTTGAAACTGGAGTACTTTCCTATTTTCTGAGAATGAAACAAACAGTTGGTCAGATTTTCTAAATTCTTTGGTCCTATGCAAGTAAAAGCATAGCAGTCTATGCACATTGGTGGTGTATTCTACCTTGTTGCTTTGATTTGGAAAAAATACAGGTAACTCGATAGACTGATTCAAATTGGTCTCAAAGCAGACTTTAGGCAGAAAGGAAGGATTTGTTCTGAGGGAAACTCTGCCTTTGTGGAAAATCAGATAGGGAGGGCTGATAGACAGAGCTTGCAGTTCTGAAACCCTCCTAGCAGAAGTAATTCCTGTTAAGAAAATTGTCTTCCAAGATAAGAATTTCAGTTAATAAGAGGAGGCTGGTTCAAATGGGGGAAGAGTTAAGGATGATAATACCAAATGTAGGTCCCACGGAGGTGGTGGTTCTCTCACGGGGGGGGGGGGGTCTTAAAAGGAATGTGACCTGAGAAAGGCTTTGCATAATCTATGGGACATTACATTAGATTCACAAAATTCAGACCAGCAGACTGTGGCAAGCAAACAAATTTAATATAGTGCTAAAAAGCACATAAGAAAGAGAACAACAAACAGACTGGTTTTGGCTCAAATAAAAGCAGCCTTCTTCAGTGCATACATCTGACAAATATAGCATCCCCTTTCTCTTATATAGTCAGCAAATGAGGCTTAATTAATACACTTAATATTTAAAGGTGCTCATTTAATCCAGGAGAAAATAACACCCCCAACTTAATAATCCATTTTTTCTCCATATTGTTGAGAGTCTGATGCCAACCAATCTTATTAGATCTATTACCCCTAATATGATCAATAATGTTAAAATAAAAGGACGCATTACTATGTAAAACAGTATGTTTATAAAGGGCATTAGTAATTCTCTGATGTCTGATATTACTAAAGTGCTCCACAATGCTGAATTTGACCGGATGTGAAGTCTGGCCAATATAAAACGCGGAACAACTACACGTAGCCAGGCAGATAACCCAATCAGTTTGACAGTTACCAAAAAAAGAAATGTTATAAACTTCACTAGTATTTTTGCTGCTAAAGTCTTTGGTCTTGCAAATTCTAGAACAGTATACACAGTGACCACAGGAAAAACAACCAACCAAATGGTCCCGAATACACAGTGACCACAGGAAAAACAACCAACCAAATGGTCCCGAAATAGAGTAGATTGAACCAGTGGAACCTGCTGGCTACGTCCACGTTTATAGTGACTCAAGACAGACCCCAGGTTCCTACCTTTCCTATAGGAGAAGTAGCATCTATTATTCAAAATTTCAGAAAGTTTATTGTCCGCCAAGAGAATATTCCTGTGTCGTTGGACACTGTTAGTTAGAACAGCACTGTTCCTACCATAAGTAGTCACAAAACGAATAGTTGACACATGCTCTTGGGGCTTAACCTTATATTCTAGAAGAGAATCCCTATGCATGGAGTCCACAGTATTCTTAGCATGCAGTATATGTCCCAACTTATAACCCCTATTCAAAAACAGAGAGATAAGGTCGTCCCTGTACACCTCATATGAAACATCCTCTAAACAAATGCGTTTCATTCTCATATATTGAGACTTTGGAATATTCTTACATATGTGTGGAGGATGATAGCTGGTGGCATGGAGAAAGGAATTATACTCTGGATATTTATGGTAAACTTCAGAACTTAGGTTATTATCCCTTCATCTGGTCACCAATACATCCAAGAATGTAATACAGTCCTTACTGTAGTTCACCATAAATTGTATTCCCCACTTGTTTTCATTTAAATAGTTGACAAATTCTTGTAGGTACTCAGAATTCGATCTCCATACCAACCAGCAATCATTCAAATATCTGCTCCATATGTCCATGTCCTCCAAAAATATATTGTGAGAGCTATCATAAATAATCTGCTCTTCAATGTATGCCATAAATAGATTGGCATATATTGGGGTGAAAGAAGCCCCCATAGCCGTACCCTGAATTTGAAGATAACATGCATCACGATATAAAAATACATTTTTGGTAAGGACATGTTCGGCTAATCCTAATAGAAGTGTATTAAATCCAGGTGAATATAATTCAGATCTGGAAAGCCAATATTCCAAAGCATCAATACCTGCCCAATGAGGAATATTAGTATAAAGGGCAGTTACATCAAGGGGACAAAGTAACCATCCCGGTTCTAACTGTAGTTCAGAAATTATCAGAAGAAATTTGGTTGTGTCCTGTATGCGGGCACGTACCCACTTCAAAAGGGGTTTAAGGTGGTTAGAAATTGGGACAATGGTTCTGTTAATGAGCTCCTTCCTGATACAAACTGGTCTGCCAGGGGGATTCCGTGGGTCCTTATGTATTTTTGGCGTAAAACAGAAATATTGGAAAAGGGGGTCTGGTACAGATAGATGATAAAAAGTTTGGTTCAAAATAATACCCTAGCTAAATTTAAAAATTCATCAATCTGTTTCTTAAAGGAAGGAGTCGGATTAAGGGGCAAACAAGTATAATGTCGCCCATCCGAAAGGTGCCTCATAGCTTCAGCATTTCATAGGAACATTAATGTGCAAATATTTCAGAATAGTGTCCTTAGAGATATACATTTCTATTCTAGGGATTCTGGTGTCTGATCGAATAATCTCTCAAAGATCGAACTGGAATGTATAAAGGAATTGGCCAATAACCACAAATTGGTTATACTGTCTGCTGACAAAGGTGGGGTGGTTGTAGTCCAAGATTGGGCTCAATATAATGCCAAAACTTTACCAACTTGTTTAGTCTGCTGAGATCCAAAATTGGTCTCCAGTCCTCTGTCTTTTTTGGAACTAAAAAGAACCTTGAGTAAATTCCGGATCTGATCTGGTCAGCAGGGACTTCTTGGATGACTCTTTTTTTCTAGCAACCTGTGCCTCATTTCTTATTTATTTAGGGTTGCCTGATCCCTTTGACCGGGTGGTATGTCTGGGATAGACTTTGATGGAAGGGGTGGACAAAAGAAAGAAATGTGGTATCCCCTGGATATGATGGACTGTACCCACTTGTCTTGAGTCAAGTCTAGCCAAGCTTTTGGGTACAGTGATAATCTTCCCCCAACTGCTTCCAGAGGTGGACAGACGGGCTTCCTTTCAGAAGTGCTGGAAGGGTCGGCTTGAGAATGTATCTCTGTCACCCTGGTTCTGCAGACCCCCTCTGCCATGATGACGGCGTCTTCCATTGTTATTTCCCCCTATGCCCCTAGGGGAAAATTCACCATGAGTGTCCAGCGAGACTCCTTTGGATTTCCGGAACCACATTTTCCCACCTTTCTGACCTTTGGGATAAGGCCTAGTAGGGATGGACAAACGTACTCCCATGGCAGAAAGAGTCTTGCCATCCTGCTCGCTCCTGGTGAGAGTCTCTTTCACTTTTGGCCCAAACAAGGACGAGTCATCAAACGGGGCGTGAATAAAGGAAGACTTAAAGGGTTTCACAAACTCACAAAGATGCATCCAGGAATATCTCTTCAGAGCTATTCCTGTGCCTGCTGCCCTGCTTGCTCCATTGTCCGCATAAGAAATAAGAAATAGCAGTGCTAACTGAAACATGGCTTAAACCAGAACACCATAATAATGAGATTATAGCCCCTGGCTATAACATAATACGCAGAGATAGAGTAGAGAAAAAGGGAGGTGGCATAGCGATATTGTTCCAAAATCATCTCACCATTGAACAAATTGATTATAACACCCAAGAAATCAAATTAAAACTAAACTCAAACAAACATATCATTATTGCAGGTGGCTACATTCCACCAGGCAATAACACTACTGTAATGGAAAACCTGCTAAACTGGATCTCAACCTCCATGCCACAAGAAACTGTTCTATTAGGTGACTTTAATATTGACTGGCTGAACTGCTCTAGCCACACTCCAACTACCCACATTAACTTCCATAGATTTACCCAAATTATATCCACTGCAACCAGAAGAGACAAAACCTCAAAACGCGAATCCATCTTAGACTGGATTCTGTTATCTGGCCCCACTCTAGCATGGCACTCTGGCTGTCTACCTGACAGTCTAAGTGATCATCAACCAACCTACCTAATTCGGAACAGACCCCATTACATAAGCAAACCCAACCTCAGAGTAATACGTAACAAAAACAACTGACTTCATCAATTCACTACAAAGCTGTAGTTGAACACCCCTTAAACTACTATCTCTAGATGACGCCGTACAGTAATTTAACTCCACTTTCCTGCAAATCCTAAACTTCATGCCCCTGCCAAAACTATAAGACTAAAAGCTATGTTCCATGGCTAACTAAAAATACTAAGACTACAATGAAAGAGAGGGATCTGGCCTGGAGTCAATATCAAAAGAACAAAACCAGTAATCTGAGGCAAACCTACCAAGAACTTCGAAACAAAGCCAATAAACAAATCAAACTAGACAAAAGTAACTACTACAAAAACATGCAGGAAAAATATGACAACAACCCTAAGAAATTTTGGGCTACAATAAATGGCATAATCCACCCAGATAAAGCCACCACCCCAATCCCAGTACTACTAAACAACCATGACAACATTCCGACACAGTTTAACAAGTTCTTTACCGAAACAGTCCAAACCCTTACCAATGCCCTCAATACCACTAGCAGCCCTATACCAGGTGCTAGCAAAACCCACTCTACTACTCAAAACAATACCACCAACTATTCCCTACACCCTGTACCCACTAAAATTATTTCAACGTTCCTTAAGAAACTCAAACCAACCACACAGCGTCTTACTGTGAGTCAACAACACTACCGCAGCACCATCACCACGGGTTTAATCACTGGTTATTTCTGAAACAAAATATTGAGAGTACTCATAATTTAGAAAGACAAAAAAAAATTTTTTTCTTGTGTTTATATTTTATATTCTACATAAACTCTACTACTAGAATGCTGTATGCTGACTTTACTAAAGGAATTGTTAATCTATACATAACGTATTTTCTATGGAACCTATATCTCTGTATAATATTCTTGTGTAATTTCTTTATGACATGCTATTGGAGCTTTTCTCCCCAGGCATCTGCTGAAAATGGATATGTGTCCAGTCGGACTTTCCCGGTTAACAAATGTAAAATAAATAAATAAATAAGAAATGAGGCACATGGAGGAGTTAGTAATAGAGATTAAGGTCGTAAGCTGAGAGTTTATTTTGTCAGATACTCCCTGAGCTCTAGCACCTTGTAGGGTATCTCCTAGCTCCTTTAGGAGATCCCTCTGAAGACGAGTAAAATGGGATAAGTAATTCAGTGACCGAAGGATAAAGGCCACTGATGAGAACATACACTTCCCATATCTGTTCATCGTTCAAGACTCCTTATTCGGTGAATGGACAGATGCAGAAGTTTTGGCTAATTCCTTCTTGGTGGCCACCGCCACCACCATAGCATCTACTGGGACACCATTGGTCAAAAACTGTCTGTCTTACAGGGCTGTAATAAATTTGTTGGGCCTCCTCAGAACAGGATCCATGGACTCTGGAGAGCTCCACGCCTTCCAACTGACTACACCCAGGAGTTGGTCAAAAGGCGGAGACACCCAAAAGGTGGAGGGTCAAGAATCAAATGCCTCCAGGTATACTGACTCATCTTCAGAAGGGGAGAGGTTTTTCTAGCCACCTCTCTGTTTCAGGATCTCTAGGATGTCTGAAAAGGAGACATCTTCAGAGGGTGACAGTGGGGACCCTTCTGAATCCTCTAAGTCGGTATCAGATGTGACAGACTCAGGGGAGTCTATGTGTTTCCTCTTACACTTTCTCTTCTGAGGGACCTCCTCAGGGGGATGTTCCAGGGAGGTTTTGGAAGAGAGGGTTTCGCCCATTGGGGCATCCCAGGGCATTGGTTCTCTAAGCTCAGGCTGGAGGGATGGTGTAGAGGTTGACACTGGCCCTTTGGGGGAAAGAGCAGCTGGAGCCAAGGGTGGAGCAGTCTCAGAGGAAGGCATGCTCCTCATCACCTGGAAGGCACCATGATCCTGAGCCGAGAGAGCCTCCCACTCTGAGGAACTGGGAGATCTCCCCCGTGCCAAAGAAGATGACTCCGAGGCCAATGTGGGAGCCGAATTCACCTGTGCCAAAGCCCCGTATGTGAGTCAGATCCAACAAGGGTCCAGTTTGACTCCCCCCCCCCCGAGAACCGACGGGGAAGTCTCAAACCCCCAGACCCTCCATGGACGACAACATGGAAGTGGTCAGAGCGGAGATTGGCACTGCAACTCCGGGAATTAATTTTGGGTCCGAAGGTTCCACCACTAGGACTTCCAGGAACTCTGGCTCTGAACTCGACTGAGTTGGAGGAGGAACCAAAGGTATAGAGGCTATTGGGGCCGGCTCCATGACAGTCGGGGCTGGACTGGAGAGAATTTTTGCCAAGGTCACTGTACAAAGCAACCTTCTAACCACCTGCTCCACATCATTATCCAAAAGGCTTCTGTATGACCCAGAGGAATGGGAAGACTTCTGGCTACCTGCCACCGATTGTAGTAAAGGAGACTGTGGCACAGAATGAATCAGGTCCAGGAACGGTGACCAGCTCCTTTTTTGCCTGCTCGACGGTTCCAAAACTACCAGTGGAACTGATGTAGCTTTTTCCTTTTTGGAACCGATGGATTTCAGCTCCGAAGAATTCATTTTCTCAAGTCTCTTCGATGGCTCAGAGGCTGGAGCCGAAGAAGTTTTGGGAAATTTGTCCGAAGGTTTGGAGGCTGAGTCCCTTCAAAAGCTGAGTCAAAAGGTCCCTTTAGCAAACCCCTTAGAATAAGCTAATTTTTCCATTCTTGCAGGACCCTTGAGCTAAACCCATGGCAAATAGAACAGGCGTCCTGCAGGTGGACGGCTCCTAAGCAGTACACACAACTAGTGTGACCATCAGTAAGTGACATTTTTTGTGTACACGCATCATACTTCTTGAAACTAGACTGCTTGGTCTCCTTAGACATCCTGACTCTGACAGTTTAAATACAATCAGTAGAGAAATGTACTAGTCAGTTAAATCTCATTCAAGTACCATGAATTATACTATCCTACACAAACAGTGACTAACAGCGTAAGGATACAATTAGCAGTGAAAGACACCAGGTCAGTTAAATCTTACTGAAAGGCAAAGAACTACACTAGCCTACAAAAAACAAACACGACTAATCAAAGTAGAAACAACAAACTGTTTCTTTTTTATTTATTTATTTTTTTACAAAAAATAGAAAGATGGAAGAAAGTTAGAGGAGGGTCTCTAATTTAAATGACGCACTCCTCTAACCTGAGGAGGCACTTCTAACTTAAACAGTGAAGAAAGAAAAAGGGGGGGAGCCCTCTAACTAAAACAGGCTAGTAAATAGAAGAAGGGAATCCACTAACCTAAACAGATTCCTCAGAAGGTCAGTGGCTAGGATAGAGGCCTAGAAAAAACAACAGCCAACTTAAAGTCAACAAACAAGAATGGAAGGACTTTTCCTCAGAAAACAAGGGACACACTAAATATAGAGATAGAAGAAGGATATTCTACTACTATTTTTTAAGCAATAATGTCGTAAATATACAAAGAAAAAAATCCACTTAGCCTGAGCCAGCAAAGAGCAATCCTGAAGCTGCAAGTGGCAAACTAGATCTGGGGAACAGCCACTAGGCATCTTGGGATAGGTTGTACCCTCGAGCCAGTGAAAGCTCTCGAGTTTTAGTATGCGGCCAAGTCAGAACTGATTCTCGGTTCCAAACCCAACCAGCAAGAATGAAGGCGAGCTAGGACAAAATAACATCACTGGTTTCTCCACAGAAAATGTAGTTTAAATTACATTTTAACAACTTTCATCACAAAAGTAAAAAACTGAAAAAGTAAACATTAACGCTCCCAATTAAAAGTGGACAAAATTCACATAACAGTCAATAAAAACACCTTTTCAGCTTAATATTTAAGCTTCATAGAAAAAGTATGTTTTCTGTCATAAAAAGTAAATAAAGTGGAAGTTTTTCTTTTTCCCAAGGGAAACCTATCTGCCCAACAATGAAGCAGCATTAGCCATCAGTTGATCCTTGAAAGACTGCAGATGAGTACTCTCTTTGGTGGGAGGGAAGCTCTGAAGGGCTTCACTCCCAAACCTGACTTTCAGTCAGCTGATCTCAAGCTGACTAATGGTTTGCGAGCATGGAAAGTGCCAGCTGTTGTATCCTTACCAGAATACAGCCCATACAGCTAAGGCTACTGCAGTAAAGATAAATGAAAAACAGATAGATAGACAAACAGAGAGAGATTCAAATTAACTCATAGACAGAGACTCAAATGATATCACAGAAGTCAAATACTTAATCCCTAGACATACATTTCTCCACTAACGATTTTTGGACTAATTTTGGAAATATCTATTTACTTAATTCACCTGCTCTAATACATTTATGTTTCTCTTCTCTTTTCTACACCACCCTCTTTCTTTTTAGCTCTAAAAATGTCAGTGAATGGTTCACATATTTTATTTCTCTCATAAACTGTGTGTATTACTGTATTATTATCATAAGCTGCATTTATTACTGTGCCTACCTCAACTGTATTTTTTCTTGTATTCTTATTTTAATGGAGCTTTTCAACCCAGGCTTCTATCAAAAAAAAAAAAAAGGCCATTAGCACAGCTGAATTGCCCCAGTTACCAAATATAAGTAAATAAATAAATGACACATACTGAGTTAGTCATTTAGGTCTGTTAGTAATTCCTGTCGATAAAAAAATGATACATCTGAAACAGTTTGACAATTTCTAGTACATATCTGGACAACATTATTGATATTCTGTTATAAACAGTACTTATGTTATGCTTTTATTCACACAGTTAACAGAAAAGCTGTATTTTAAATTATGAGAGCCCATTAATTATCAGTGTTGCTTTATTTTATTCTTTCTGTATAAAATTTCAAATGCATCACTTCTAGGGACAAAAATTATTGGATTAATTTATAATTTTATAAAAAATTCAATATACTTATAAATTGATGGACCTTTTTGTCCAAGTGAGAAAAGGAAATTGAATATGTTTGCTAAGACCAAGCTCTAATGACATTTTCAGGCTTTCAGATTCTAACAGATGAAAAATTGCATTCAATATACTGTGAAACTATATTATAGAGTCATAAGTTCATAGGTAAGTACTAGGTTAGTAGCCCTTGCGGGCCATATTAAACCTATCTAGTTTCCCTTTTTGTGCTTGAAATAACCTATCCCATTTGGTTATAGACTGGCCTTACCCATCTCATGACTGATAATTATATACTAACCCTAATGAGAATAACTGGGATCATACCATAATTAATTTCAGGGGCCCCATGCATGGGATAATGCATTTAGGAGCTGCATCTGTCCATTAGTAGCACAGGGGACAGTCCTGGGGTAAATGTTCTGTTTCTCAACCAACATTTAAGTTGCACTTGAAAATGGACAAGGATACATTTTGTTTTATGTAGAGGGGGAGCCTGTTACATAGCAGCAGTATCCTCTGCAAAATATACCTGTCACTCCAAACCATTCTATTGGTGTTGCAGAAGATGTTTAGATCCCTAGATCGAGTATTTTTGATGCCATTTGATGTGCTTATGTGCAGTAATTCCTTCAATAATGAGTCAGAGGATGCCTTGTACGCCAGACAGAGGTCATCTCTTAGCAGTCTGTAGAATACAGAGTATAAAAAAGAGCTTTCAGTCAGTCCATGTAGGGCATGTTGTTTAAGCCTTGTATCCTTTTAATAAAGTATATCTATAGACATTCCAGTTGTTGCATGCATCTGGACAGATAACATATCAAAGGGGGCATTATATTCAATGATTAGCCTAATGAGGGCAGAGTAAAGGGGGGACAATGACATCCATAGATTTAAACACAGCCCTTTTGTTTATAAGCTGTGCAACATAAAAGGACTTTACAACAATAGACACATGTTGGTCAAAAGTTAGGTCACTGTCCACATAAATTGCCAAATCCTAAACAAATACATCAATTCTTAGTGGTGTATTGTCAATGTGGTGGTTCCCTTGTATAGATGACGTCCCAAAGGATACAATAATGCATTTTTTTGGCATTTAGTTTTAGACTATGATTTTGACACCAGTTATTTATTTCAGACAAACCTTCCTACAAGGATGGCTAAGTCATTTGAACTGCTCCTAGCTTGCAGTCATCTGCAAACCTAATCAGCCAGAGCCCTAGTATAATATAATATAATATAATATAATGCCACGAACGATAACGTAACTCCAGGCGAGTAAAGTGTCCGTTACCAGATAAGAAATAACAGTCCACAAGCTCATATACGGTAACTAAGACACAGGCAGGCTTCTTAAAACTCCAAAAATCAACAGCAAAAAGTTCTATTCGTAAAATAACTCAAAATTCCCAATTAAACTTAGATGAACGTTCTTTATTAGGTACAGTTAGCGCTTTCACCTCCTCGGCTTCATCAGACTGTCTGATGAAGCCGAGGAGTTATTTTACGAATAGAACTTTTTGCTGTTGATTTTTGGAGTTTTAAGAAGCCTGCCTGTGTCTTAGTTACCGTGTATGAGCTTGTGGACTGTTATAATATAATATAATATAATATAATAGCATTATATTAGTATTACATTACTAAAATAATTCTGAAAGTCAAAACATGGATTGTTTCTTCATTTTAGTCATGAAGTACCACAGAAGTATGAGATCCTTTTGCATATAGACCACCCCCTGGAATATGCCCACGTCTATTAAAGTACACTGCTCATGACTGTGAAAAAAATCACATATATTTTCTATATATAAAAGCAGTGATGATTTTTTTCATTTGCCGAGTATCCCCCAAAATAATCACTTTCTCACTGGGTTATAGCTCTAATATCTGAGTTCAGTCAATTAAAAAAACATCTAACACAATGTATTTCAGTTTGTTTCACAAGTGTTCACGCATACATGCAATCATGTAACAATGCATAAGTGACTGCCGACCTGTTGCTTGCCTGCAAACACTGCAACCCCATCTTTGAGAATAATAACTTTCTGATCAGGCGGGCTACATCTCTGCTGTATGAATGTGATCATCCATGCATTAGTTTTTAACACCTATTTTATCATATACACATATCTATGGGGAATTCTGGAGCAACAGATGTGGGAAAAACTACAGACCTCATTTCAGACCCATTTAAACACAGGAAGAACAGTTGAACATGCAAACTGTACAGAGAAGGCATCCCAGCCAGGAACTGAAACTGAAGAACCCAGCAGTGTGAGAATAAATTCTCTCAAAGGTACAGTATTTCACCTTGTTATCTGCACACCTTCCAACATGTCATATCAACTATACAGTAACTATAATCAATTTTTCAAGAACTGCCACATTCTAGTTGGGTACACCCTTAATGGTTTGTCTACGATCACATGAAGGAAATTCTTCTTATAGTAATATAGGCTATCTAGTTTCATATAATAAAAATAAAAACAATGCCACCATTAAACTCATTTTATTAAAGCTCACAACAACAGAATTTACCTTTATCTTCAGACTTCTTCACACTGCTGGTAAAAACATTCACAACTAAGTTTAGGAAGACAATTAAGTAACAATCAACCAATAACATCACATAACTAATCAGTGCTTTTGTATCCTTAAGTTCAGCCAAGGAAAACTTCATATATAAAATAATAGATATGTATTTTTGTCATATCTTGGTAGTCTGCATGCTGCTAATGAATCAGAATAGCTTTAAGTGCGTCAGGTTACATTTTAATTTCTTATATAACAAAATGGCTGCAATACTAACATGAGTTTTTCTTCCTTCTGTTTTACACCCCAGAATGGGATATATATCCCTACAATATGGCAAAACTCAGACATTATAAATATGTTTTTTGTTTGTTTGTTTTTTGTTTTGCTCCACACGTTTAAAGTGACAGTTACAACAGTTAGTAGCTTTTACATGGTCTATGAAGGTAAACTCAGTATTGTTTAACCAAATTACATTAAATCAATGCTTACTGTAAGACTATAAAAGAATACATGGGGCCATTTACATTTTCTACAATACAAAACAACTGAAAAAGCAAGGTTTTGTTAAATGATTAAAGCTATAGTCCTTATAAAAATTCTGCCACTCTTCCCATACTCTTGCTAGGTGTGAAATTGTCAGCTTTGCTCATTCACTGATGACTGACATCTGCCACTTTAAAGAATAAGTAATGCAAATGACAAGTATCCATACTTTCTGTCACTGTGCTTAATTATGTAGTTATGAAGATAAAAACAACACTTCAGGGGCCTAAAATGACAATATTTAACACTCTGTGTAGTACTGCACTACAAGTCATCCTTGTTCTTCATGCAAAAAATTCTCCAAGTAAGCAAATAACTCTCTGGAAATGAATTTCATTTTAGTTGTTTGTGGGACTTTACTGACTTTTAAGACAGACTGTCAAGATATAAAATTGTGGTCAATTATACAGAGTGAAAAAAATTACATAGAGTGAAAAGTTATAGGACCTCTGCTGTCTAGTTTAAGTCATGCAGGTGGACACAATTTTTTTCTGAAACAATGTGAGATATGAATAGGAAAAAGTAATGAGATATTTTTTATCTATGGTAGAAACATGAGTGTAAATGAAAAAAAAAATGAAAGACAATGAACGGTTTCTGGACATTAAACAAAGTTTAGGTAAAAGTATAGGATGAAAACATAACTCTAGGGGTGATAACTACACTGAAAGATTGGATTTTCCCTTTAATACAACTGACACAATTTAAACCTGCTAAAGTTGCAACATTTAGTCCAGTCTGCCAAATAGCATTCTTTAGCTTCTAGGAAAGAAACTATAGCTACACCTCTTATAGGTTTAAGCAGCATCAATAATACATGAAATTAGACTATACAAAAGAACAATTATGACTATACTTAAAACATTTTTGTCCTACATTTGTGTGTAGCATATACATGCAAACATTCAGAACAAGCAGACAAAAAAATCATATAATTTGAATAAAAATTTCTGAAATGCTTACCTAAATGCTGTTTATTGATTGAGGATGTACAACATTTTTAGAATTTGTAGAACAGCCAAACGGACACTTCATCTCCCATGTTTCTTAAAAGGTAGTGCAAGTTGGAGTCTATCTGTAACAGTCTTAATATCAACATTCCCTTACTTACAAACATAAGAGTGTGTCTCACTGACCTGGCAAATGAAGTGCTCTTGCATTTTGTAGCCATTCAGTCCTTATCTACAATGAACATACATATGGTACTTGCTTTCTTAAAATTTCAACTTTATTTTTCAAAAAGGTCAATTCACTAAATAATGAAAATGTGTCAGTTCACAGTAATTTTGAGACAGAAGCACCCTCAAACAATTGCACTGCAACTGTTATTTCCATACCTGTCTTTGTAGCAGCTGCTCTTCATAATGATGTCGCTCTTTTATAGAGCTAAGAAATGGAGATGGGGTACGTAGTGGAATCAGCAACTGGCATATCTTCTCGTGGATTCCCACCCAGTCTGTCTTTTGGTGAGCCACATCACTAGGTAACAATGTAAAAGGAAACTTTTAACCAGAGATGCTGGGCATACAGAGTATGACAACTTAACTCAATGCACGTAAGCCAATGTCTAAAGATATTATATATTACACGTGTGTTCAATATAAATGAACACCAATACCTCAAATTAATAATATTAAAAAAATTAATTTAACAACATAGCCAGAAGAACACAGAATACTGGCTTTACTGCTTTTGATATGGGTTTTACTTTCACCCAAATGTTACAATGTAGCATTCTTCCCCACCATGCCTTATAAGCAAAAAGCTCTGAAAATATATAAATTGCAAAGGGTGATTTTGCAGCAAGCCTGAAAAACTACATTCAGGGTTTCATGTGAACCAAATTTTATACTATGCATTTTGTGCTTTGTAGTAGTCAGGAAAATAGTACACATGCTGGAAAGCAACATTATGGAGTAACAAAGTGATAATATACTTTTACTTAGCTGGCACTGACAAATGCGATATTACTTTCATTCAGTCTATTAAAGACAAATAGTGACAGAGGAGACTGTTTAGGATAAGGCTTTGCTCTCACTATCCCCACCAATTAGAATCTTCTACAATATCTTATTTATACCCAACAGTATTGCATGAAATGAACCAAACAACAATAAAATGAAGTTAAATGACCATAGTCATGCATTTACTATCATTTCAGCCAATCAATTAATATGAACTCTGAAGATGCACATAAGGTAGAATTTTCAGTGGGTCCCATTCTGATATGTATCTGTACAAAGGTAACCAACCACATTGCTGATATCTGGTCCCTATAGTCAACAGAAAGACACCCCTTTTCATTTTTAGTATAAGTTTAAAGTACACACCATGAGTCACATTACAATCAATATCTGGCTAAAGAAAATCTCAAGTCCTTTGCCTGGGGCATCAGCTTTGTAAAAGGCCTAGTTAATGAGCATAGTGCCCTATCACCACTCCCTACCATGGAAGAAGGGAGAGCTGCCTGTCTGCTACCACAGAAGATGGGAGAGCTACCTTACTCTTGCCATGGAAGAGAGGAGAGCTCTCACCACTTCTGCTAAGCACACTTCCCCCTAGAACCAGCTCAGGACTTCATTCAGATTCTTAGAAAAGTTTCACATGCCCCAAATGGACAAATGAGCGCCATCCCTGTAATAACTCCCTGGTTTAGCAGGTCCCCATCACCCTCTGCTCTGTTCTACCATCACTTTATCCATACAGGCATTCACTCTTCATTCAACTCTCTCTCTCTGCAGTCTGCACTGAAATGGGACTGCAGTACATTACATTCTACACTGCCTTGGAAGTACTTCAGATGCACTCATAGCCACTTGCTTAGGACTCGTATTTCTTGTCTTGAAATGTTAATAGTCCTCCTGTGGTATATAGCATAAATCACTACCCCTAAGTAAAACAAAATCACTTTAGAGTGCCACTCCTTGCTGTGTTGCACTGCAGCACTGAGGGTGTTCAACATTTTACAGCATTAAAGTGCTGAGTGAGCACTGCGTCTTCCACAATTGGGTTAAAAACGAACAAAAACACCAAGGCAACACTGTAAACATTGTTCCGAAGACAATATGTATTAGTAATGTGAAGAGCAACACAGGTGCAACTCGACTCAAACAGGCAGTAAATCACTATTTTATTATTTATAACTACTCAATAGTAGTACATAAAATCACGGTTGAGCGCTTTCATCTGACACAGCAGACTTCATCAGAACATTAAAACACAAGTTTGAAACTCCATTATGTAAAATTTTTGTGTCAGAGATCACAGTGAGACATTACTTCTTTACATTGTTTCTTTTCTCCAGTGACAGCTGAGGAAAAACAGGAAATGGCTTTAGACGTTTAGCACTGCCAGAGCTGAAGGAGCATAAACAAAACATTTTCCTGCTACCATAAATAAAACCAGTTAATAGAGGTAGAG